>NW_021680828.1:0-42175 GCF_001412515.2 Diachasma alloeum | reverse complement strand
TAACCACTTTATTTCAGCCATTTTTCGCAGACTTATAAAAGTTTTAGGCGAAAATTGCTACTTCTATTTAAAAAAAAATCACTATGACTTGTTTGGATATACTCAATCCAAATTAATGAAATCTGCTTGGTATGATGCTTGATTTCATTAAATCTTAATCGGTTCGATTAAGGGCTTAATATTCGATTTAAATCAAGAATGTTTTTCTGTGTATAGGCATTACGTTGGTTCCATTCGCTGGGAACATTTGAAATTTTGATGTAGTTTCTTATTGGTGCAGTTGTCAAGTGACTTCGATCAGTCGATGCAATCAAGAATTTGACTCAAGAATTCGAGATTGAAGAACAGATACAAATATTTGCATCAGTTCTTTAGTGTCGAATTCAGTATCAGAACCATGTAGCCTAACTAGCGCGCGCGAAGCGCGCGTCTTCCCTAGTCTTATAAAAATTCAGCGTATTCGGAATGTAGTAATCAACCACGGATTCGTTTTTTGAGATCATCGTGGGAATCGTTTTCTCATAAGATGGAAAAATCGCGTTCGGGGGACTCCTAAGCCTCTTTTGACCCATGCCTCGCATGGTAGAAGCCCCCATTTGATTATTTATTATCTCCTAAACTGTATAGTATAGCTAGTTAGAATTTTTTCAGTAACTGGGAAATATAAACATTATCTATGAAAAACATGGAGACATAATTTCAATTCAAGTCAGTCAAAATATTCTGACGATTTAAAGTAGAGGAATATACTCTAAAAAAACGGTGAATTCAGAATGAAAAAATCGATAAGTGGTGTTAATTTCATCTTTGGAGAAGAACTGAGCCTTATTTTGTTGTACCGTGTTATACATTATTCATTATTTATTATTTTATTTTCACATTATACCCTCTCGGGTTTTTAGATTTTGTTCCCCACTGCTTACAATACCAATAGCAAAGATAAGAGACAAAAATTAGGTTAGTACATCCAGATTCCCTTCCCCTGCCATACTAGCACTCCCCACTATTCCGCGTGAAGAGTCCAGCCCCAAGGTTACAAGGTTCACTGGTGCGTTGAAGAAGTCTAGATGAAGAAGGAGATGATCCATAATGAGTTGCCCCAGGTTGGCCTATTTCCGCCGATTCTCCAGGGTCTCGAAAAAGAAGAAGATGGAGGGGCGTCGACAACCAACTCTACAACAGAAGCGAGCCCCAGCCCCCTCTCCAGAGACCAGGGAGCTGCTGCATTATAGACAGGGAATGCAACAGCCATTACCCCTCCAGATCGCTGTTCCACACGAAGGAACCACCTCCGCAATTTTGCGACATACTCGTCAGCTTGGTTACACCCGTTCCCAAAATTTCAATTCAGCTAGACCCTTCGATCTTCTGATCCTCATACACAGGGTCAGCCTTTTCCCAAGCAATCTTGGCGACCCCAGCCCGCTCTGGGCTGCTGCCACCAAACCGTCAATGCGCTGCCACCTCTTGTTCTCGACAGCCGCCACACCACTTGTGTCCCCATCCCAACACACCCGCATCATATCGGTCCCCAGCTCTTATCCCAGCTTCCTGATTCATCTCCCTGGATAGCAGTCCCCCTCTCTCTCGTCTTGACTGCAGCCACACCAAAAAAAAAACATTTTCACAAATCCCCCCAACCCTCTACAACACGTCACCATGCGTCTGCGGTCCTTCCCCCAATGTCTGTATCAGCCTTGCCATCATTGCCAAATCCCTTACCCCTTACCGCAGCACTAAGCATTTGGTTGTACTTAACTTATTACACACCCCAATCCTTTTTGCTCACCATGCAGTTCCTTCTAGAGTCCAATTGCAGCCTCACCTCCACGAAGCCCATTCTTTGATTCTCAACATTTAACCTCTCTTCCATGTCCATCCGAGGTGCTTGCCGCCAGTTTATTCGCCCTCCTCACTCCACTCGTCACAGTTCGCTGACATCACCTAACTTCGACGCCCGCCCTTCCCAAAACAGTTGAAAAACCCCCCAAATTTTACAGTTTCACCCCCAACTTATCACTCCCTTCAAAGTTTTCCTCTTGAAGAATCCCCCCAAGTACTTTTTCTCCAACTTTTCCCCAAAAAATTATGATTTATCCCCCAAAAACTCAAGACGCAACCCCCCAGCGATCCAACTCACGTGAGCACCACCACCCGATAACATTATTCATTGTTATTCATTATTTATTGTTCTTCTTTCTAATTCCCAATAAAATCGTAATTATTGATTGTTCGCTCTTCTTCCATGCCGAGGATTGTATTGATGACTTCGTCTCTTGGCACGACGATTGTGAGATCTATTTTCAGTTTCATCGCTTGAAGATAATACAGGACCTTGTAACATCAAATACGCTTATAACAGTGTCAAATAAAGGATTTTGACCCTCTTGACCCTTTGTTATCCTTGACCCTTTGTAACAATTTTACTAAATACTAGAATTTTTGGAGACAAAACTGAGATGATGTTCATTTATGGACGAGAGCCTCGATCAATTTTTCAGTGGAATATTGTCCGCGATTTCAGTCAGACATCTTGGATAACAGAATGCCTTAAGGTCATATTAATATTGGAAAAGTTCGATGTTTACCAGGTCAAACGATTGAATGATCAAGATTTTCAAGGGTCATCCGTCATTGACTTTTCAGACAATTGAACTCCAAGGGATTTGCCTGTTATGTTACCTAACTCATGATTTTTCTGACGCGTCGTGCATTTTGCCTGTAAGATATCCAATTGGTTATTCAAAGAATAATAATCAGATGAAACCAAGTCTCTTCATGTTTTGTCTCGAACGCAGCTTTATTATTGCTTCCGGATGAAAGCCTTGTAATCGGTTATTTCTACGATCTTCTAGTTTTGCTTGAAAAGGATATAGAATGTCATGAAACGTAAAGATATGATGTTTTTAGAAAATGTGTGTATGTATGTCCATATGTGTGCACAGATTTTTCGGAAATTTTTTAGAAATCTCAAAAAAAACACAAATACAGTTGCAGCTATAAATCTGAAATTTTGTCATATAATTGCTGTTATTTGGGAGCAGCTCTGGGCGCAGTTTCCGCTCAATCGGTCAAGTAGTTTTTGAGATACAGCAATTTCTCAAAAATTGTTTTTCCTCAAAATCTCAAAAACTACGTGACCTAATTGAATTTTTTTGACGTCAAAGTGTTCCTTGTCATAATATCTATCAAATCAAGACATAATATCCATACGAAAGTACGGACCGTATGATGATAATTGGCATTTTTCATTTTTATGATAAAATTGATGTATACACGATAACTCTCCAAAATTTGGGATAGGATATTGAAATTTGATGAGATTGTCGCTCTTACGATATTACAGGATGAGTTCATGAGTAGACGAAATCGAACAAGTGGTTTAGAAGTTATTAAACTTTTTGTGAAAAACTGTTTTCCTTAATAGCTCATAAAATACTGGTCCAATTTCAATTTTATTTTTCAAAATACTCGTCCTGCTGCCACATATTCCGATCAATCAAAATATGAATACTACCCGTCCATACAAAATTTCCGAGATATTCACGTTTTTAAATTTTTTTCATCTCATAGTGAATTTGACGTCCCGTAATCCGCGTGAAAGTTTGAATGAACCCCATAAAATTCTGGCTACTAATCAGTATTATCGGGTCTGTCTTACTTTTGTACAAAATTTTGGGGCGATCGATTCAGTACATCATGGTATACAGCCATTTATCTAAAAATCGTTTTTTCTAAAAAATGACACATCGTCACTTTATCGATGATTTTCGCATCTGGATGATTATAAAAGTCATGCACTATTAAATTATGCTCATTTCTATTTTATATCATATTGTTAAATATTAATCGGTTTTATAATAAATGAATGTTTATTGCTTCCGGATGGAAGCTTCGTCATCGTCGATTTTTACGATTTTCTAATTTTGCTTGGAAGTGATGTAGAAGGTCATGAAATGTCAAGATATGATGTTTTTAGAAAATGTGCGTGTGTATGTCGGTGTACGTGGGCAGATTTTCGGATTTTTCTTATGAATCTTCACGAAAAAAGGAGTAAAGTCGATGCTAAAAATCTGAAATTTTGTGAAATAATTGGCATTATTTGGGAACACATCTGGGCGAAATTTCAGCTCAATCGGTCCAGTAGTTTTTGAGATACAGCAATTTCTCGAAAATGTTTTTTGCTCAATATCTCAAAAAGTACGTGACTGAATTCAATTTTTTTGACGTCAAAATATTCCTTATGGTAATATCTATCAAATCGGGTCGTAATATTTCTACCTAACCAGAAATATTTTTTGGTAGTAATCGGCATTTTTCATTTTTGTCATAAAATCGGGGTAGACACGATAACGCTCGAAATAATTGAGATAGAAAGCTGAAATTTGTTACGATTGTAATTCTTATGGTACTACAGGATTGTATTATGGAGGCGTGAAATCGGACAAGTAGTTTAGGTGATATTCAACTTTTTGGGAAAATTTGTTTTGCTCAATATCTCCTAAATTACTGGTCGCATCGAAATTTTTTTTTTCAATATAGTCGACTCGATGTCCACTATCGAGATCAATCAAAATATGGATGCGCGTTCGTACAAAGTGTTCGAGATACTCGCGTTTTTCTAATTTTTTCATCTCAGAGTTGATTTAACGTTCCACAATACACGTAGAAGGTGGAAATAGAATTCAAAATTTTGAGTAATAGTTAATACCATTGAGTCACACTAGTGTATGAAATCAAAGTCTCCGAGATGATATATCCTATTTTAATGGGAAAGATTTCACTTAAAAAAAAGGAAATTACTTGACTCCACATATACATTTCTCAGATACATGACGATTCAATGATTTGTGTTCATTCTTTATGGAACATAGAAATTTACGTACCTGCGGGCACTATTGATGTTATATTCGCGAGCACGAAGACACTGCGATTATTCTCAGGGCTAATTTTTGGTACAAGTTAACCAAGGTTTACCCGTGGTTAAAGTTAAGTTAATTCACCTCACCAATGAGCCCGACCAATCGGGGATCTTAACCCGCAGTTGATTTAACTTTAAGCGAGGTTTAACCATAGTTAGCTAAACCAAAAACTGGCCCTCATTCAGGCCATCTTCAAATGCGGTCAGTTAATTATTTGAGACCATATTACCATTGCTTATTCATGTACACCTTCGATTGCTTTACCTCTTTTCACCGTTATCTTTCCTTCACTAGTGTCCATTCTGATGTTCCGAATTGTTTACATTTCGATCGGATCCTCTGAGGCTATAATTTTGCATATCAAGTAACAATATAATACAGACTAACAGATAATACAGAATATAAGTTCACTCGGTCTAATTAAACCGGGAAAATCAAACAGAAAATTAGAGTTCTGGCTTCAATTCCAAGTTCGTTGACAACAGACAACTTGTTGTCGACAACATGACTATCTGGATGGGGATTTTTGGGAACACATTTTTCAAGTTTTTTGCTCTTGTCTTTTATGATGCCCAAGAAGAGAAAATGCAGAGACAAAGGGCTTGGAAAATTTTTCGCCCCAAATTGCTGTAGAACGAAGTTCAAGAAAATAATGTGTATAGATAAATCGAACTCTATTCATTTCTATTTATAAAATATCATTTATGGAATTTTCTGTAATAACCACGCAGAAGTTGTCTGTAAATTCGGGCTAGTGTTGTGTTCTACTCAAATTGGAATTCCTGTGTAGAAACTTAATTCCAACGAATTTGATGTGATGGACGAGAGATTATTCAGAAACGAAATATTGAGCAATATCTCATCGCGATATCGATTTGGATATATTTGAAAATTCATGTGTCGAATTTTCTCATGCGTGCACTAATGGAGTTTCAAAAGATGTATAGTTAACACCTGTGCACCTCTAGTCGCGTTTCGTAGAGAATACTGACATTATGCGTTTTATATATGTATATTTTTATCAAATGACAAATAATCGCGTCAATTGTTTATCGAAATATTGGCGAACCAGTTCTTCTTTTCCACTAGTATGTTGAACTGTCACGCCTTCTCTCTAATATGGGATATCATTTTTGTTAGCTTCAGAGAGTATGATTCATACTTGAATCATGGCATAGTGAAATATGACTCCTTGAGCCAATCTCCATAAGCAATCGGGCTCGTTGAGCTCATATTGCTTACTAGTTTCGGGTACGTGTATGCAGCATCGGTACTGATGAGATATCAGTAATTCTCATTCCAAACGGAGTAAAAACTATGATTGATTCATCTCAACAATATATTTTATTGAAAGGGTAATTATGTGATTTCACTTACCTGGTGGGCGTCAAGAATCATTCATTTGTTCACGGCCACATTTCAATAGTGAATATTCGTACCGTGTGAACTGGCATGCCTAGATTGGATATACAATAGTAATTTCACAGCATATTTTCTACATACGATTGCATATTGATTACTAGTGAATCATTTACCGAAAAAATAATTCCATGTTAATCTCACTTCCCACACCAGCGAGGAATCTACTCCCTCAGTCGTGGACAAAGTCTTTTATAGGTTTGTGTATGTGTTTATGTGCAATCTGCACGTGAGCGTATCACTATTGTAAATTACAATACGTGGATCAACCGATCGTGTACAAGTTACATCTGCAACTTGTCGTTTGTCAACTTGAAAAACCTTCACCTAGAAGGATACCATGGGGATAATTGTCTGAATCAATCTACTGCAGATACAAATGAATCAGCAGAGGAGACGAGAGATGTTGAAGGTGAAACAAATGAAGACATTCTGCCTGTGCGGCAGAACAATATCTATAGATATAATCCAGATAAAGAGGAGGAAGAGGAAGATGAAGAAGAAAGTGAGGAAGATGAAGATGAATTTGAAACGGTTGATTTTAATTATTATTAATGTTGTGACCTTTTCCTAATTTCAATTAAATTAATCCCTGAAATGATGAGGGGGTAATTGAAAGACAAGGGCAAATAAGGGGTTAAGTTTAAATCATGAAATATATTCTCTGAACTTTACAATTAATAGATCGTCAGAAGACGTCAAAAAGGCCTTTACTTGAGATCTAGAGGAGTGGGGGAGGCCAGGCAACTTTTGTACACGTAAAAAGGGGATGACTCTAATGCAGGATAAAATGGGAGAAGCTAGTTGTATCGAGGGAGGTAATCGAAAGCGATAACTAAATCGGATAATTTACTGAGGGACAAAAAGAAATGTGTGCGCTCACCGTTGGGGGGTATGAAGGGCAATATTGTGGGGACAAGAGGCAAAATGAGGGTGGTAACTCGTACTTACGATGGGACTTCACTCTGGCGAACACGTGGGAATTCCACCGGCGCCTTGCACTCCTTCAAAATACCAGGGCGTTTTCCTGGAGAGCCTCTTTTCCACCTCGGGGTTTCCTGGGCACCAATACTAGAGCTGGGATGAGCTCGATGTATCAACAATCCTCTTTTTATCCGCCAAATAAGTTCTGGGCGAATTTTACTGTATTCACTATTTACTACTTTCGGGGCACGTGGCGACTCACGGGGCAGCTAATGCACGAGTGCCGCTTCTTCTCTCTTCCATCTTTTCCTTCATCTCGTTCGTGAGGATTCGCGGATAGTCGAGATCCTTCTGGTCATCTTCGTGGATGATCGGGGCCAATCATGGTGGTTAGATTGTGCCCACGATCACCATCCAGGGATGTGTAATGGACCCGAGCGGTTGGGTTCGAGTTTAGGGATTATCACACGCGGACAAAGGATAGAAACAAATACTCTTAACAATTATTGACTTTTATTCACTAATTCTATTGATTTTAAATAACTAAAGATTCGCTCTGAGACAGAAGGTATCAGGCGAACATATACACAAAAGAAGTAACTGTTAGGAAAAGAGGATTCGGATTACTGGCCCAGAGAGTACGAATTTACGAGTATTTATTGCCTCGTGAATTCGTATTACATTAGGTCATACGACCCCACCGTACATGTAAGGCGTACAGTGACGCGCCGAAGGCCAGTTGCTGGGGTGCAAATCGCTGACGCTGCGCCCCAGTTATCTAAATTAGTCGAATATACGTGGATTTTATTCACATATATTCGCCGTGTGTTTTAATTTCTGTTTCAACATATTTTACTCCGAATAATACGTGCCACTTTCGTGTCCTCGTATTCTCCGGATTACGAAAGAGAAATGTTATGGAATTTTGGGGCATAACATCCCTCCCTGCCGGAGAAGAAAATTATTTCTGTCAATAATTTTCTTTCCTAACCCCATCTCATCAATAATTACATCAACAACATTTTTTTTTAACAGTAATCCTCAATACATATTTACAATCATTTCTTTATATTTCCTTATGGGAATTATGGTCCGCGAGCGTCCGTCGCTTCTCTCCCAGATGCAGGCCAGGGTTTCCGGCACCAGCAGTACAGAGATACTCCTAGGCCAAGGGCGAGAACCATCATAACCGTTGAGAATATTGATGATGGATGTAGTAGAAATTCTTGGTAGTCGAATTTCTTTTGGAGCTCTCCGAGGTCTTCCTTGTCAGCTTCTAGTTTTACATGAAGCCCTTCTAATTCCTTCCGGCTCCCGACTACATTTGTCAGTCAAATGTTGCTCAGGTTACCGACCCGCTGTTGCAATTGTGTAGTGGTGTCGTCGTTCAATGTCAAGTTCAGTCTGGGTTGGATATGGGTCTCCCAGATTATTTCTTGTGATTTTCGGCCTCGGATAGTGAAATCAGGGGCTATAACCTGACAGAAATTTTCTATCCGTAATATCCCTGAATCTTGAAGAGTCTCTCGCATTTCCTTCTCCCCACAGGATATGACAATTGCCTCAGGTTCTGGTGTGACGTAGAACCATGCATTGGTTTTCCACATTTTTATGAGTGTGAGACCTTGTAGCTGCAGATGTCTCGTAGTACACGTTTCCGGTACCTTATCTGGACTCAAGTACATCCGTACCTCGCATGGACTAGTGTCTCACATTTTTTGTATCGGGAAAGACTCAGTGCATAAGTATTGTCCCCGAATTCTCCTGCAGCAATTCAATTGTCCCTCGGTCATTGGCACGGACTGATGTGTTGCGCCATGTATAATCAGAAGCGCATTCGATGCCTCCAAGTATGAGTGAAACTCGTTCGTTGTCCGGACAGGAATGCCATGCATCAGCATAACGTCGAACGCTTGGAAATCCACCAGTGGCACTTCTATTACAGTGACGATTTTCGTACCAAGTGCGGATATACTGACGGTTGATACCTCTTGTAACTCATGTATTCCGCCTACCTCCAACTCAAAGGGGAAGCTTAAACCCTTTGGTAATTTCGCTGTTTTGAGAAGATTGACTAATCCTCTCTCCGTGAACACCCCTGTGTCCAGTATTAACCCCTTGGAGTCGGTCAGCAGCTTTTTTAACTTTACAGCATCCCACATCACTCCAGCGTAGATGACCTCCACTACCATGAAATGCTCAACTATGAATTGCCTGTGTGCCAACTGTGAATCTTCATCCCTTATTTGCTTAATCGACTTGAGCAAGACATTTTCATTCTTCTGAATAATTTCTTCCGTATGAGCTAAATGGAGAAGTGTAGAATTGACGATCTCCAGTTGCTTCCCAGAACTATCCAGTGTCCCTTTTATTCCAGACTCCAGACGTGAAATTCTGTCGTGTATTTCTCGCGCATCTTCAGCATCCATGGTCCCGAAAAGTGACTTGGCTACTGTGCCCAAGCTATCTATAAGACCTCGCTTCTTCTTCTCATTTAAACCGAACAATGACGTGATGACGTTTCTCGTCTCCTCAAAATCGGCAATCCATTGATCCACGAGGTGATGAAAGTTGGAACCCCATGGTCCAGCTCTGGAGCAAAGTTGCTTCGTATAATTAAGATGTTCTTGCAGTTGGTCAGCTCTCGCTAGCCATGATGCACCATCCGTGCTTGCAGCAATGGTCCAGACGTAGTTGCTAAAATGCAATTTCCCAATTGGCTCAAAATAAATTCCCGGAGTGTGGACGAATCTTTCAATTACATGTTCCTCCCCCCGTACTTCTGCGATGCTCCCCAGCATCAGCCATACAACAATAAAAATTTCTGAACTGGTTGATTGGTTAATCGGGAAGTTCGTTGAACTTTTCAACTGTATCCGACGTGGACGATGTCGCCAACCTGATGGCCGCCATGTTTGATGACAAAGCGCCCTCGAATATAAAAGTGACTGCCGCCCCGTCTTGGCCACAGTTCTCCCCAAAGTTATCAGTGAAGGGGTTAATAAAAACCAAATCATCGAAATGAACGCCGGAAAGTGCTTCAAGTGCGACAGATTCGGACATGCCGCTTCCGACTGCCCCCAGCATCCCCACAACCGTGTGGATCGAGTAAGAGCTGCATCACGAAGAGTCTAGGATCGGCTTAACCCGAAATGCTCCTCGAGGAAACATCCGTATTTGAAGCATTCCATTGATGAACTCATGTTCGAATATCTTGTAAGTACGAATACCTCCTCCACCTTCCTACTACTCTATTCTCTATTGACACTTGAAGTCTCTATTCTTTCTAATTTCCCACTATTTCTGGATTTTTCTAGTGCCATAGATTCCCCTATCGTCCCGGGTACGTTAATCTGGAGTTCAAGGCGAAGATGAGGGAGTGGAGGGCCCGCAGCAAAAAGGATCTTAATGCCCTTTGGGATCTCCCCGTACGCTCCGACATCAAGGCTGGTATAGAGGATGTGTTCAACCTTCGAAGACCCTTTGGTGAAACTCCAGCTCCACAACCGTGTCATGTTCCCCAATTCCTGAACGATAGCGAGAAAAAGTGTCGCCTTTGTGCTTCCTACTTTTGGGATTACCCCTGCTACTATTTCTTCGAAGACCTGGTGATAGGGCATTCCCCCAACGAGTTTGTCAATCTTGTAACCGGATTCCACTGTCAATGGTTTAATTGAATAAACCCTTTGCAGCTCCAGTCCTTTTTTTACCATGAAAATTTCCTTACCTTCCAGACAAGAGAATTTCAGGGTTTTGCAGTGTAGGTTATTCCGAGGCAGGGGTCCATATAGTCATGCTTCTATGAAGGGTCGAAGCCGATTTACATGGACTCTCTGCGTCTTCTGCTTGCTATCAGATCTGATGGTATAATTAACGTCACCATTTCTCTCAATAACCTCATATGGGCCTATCCAGGGCTGTGTTAACTTCTTCGATCTTCCACGTCGTAGGACATCATTTTTCAGCAGCACTTTATCTCCGACTTCAAAATCCATAGGTTCAGTGTTCTTGTCGTATTGGACTTTGCTTCTGACTTTTCCCTCGTCGAGGGCCTCCCTCGCCTCCTGGTGCGCCGCTCGTAATCTTTCACGAAGCTCCTGAGCGAAATCATCATAGCAGTATGTCAAACGGGGTGGCTGTTTCACGGCCGTCGGTAATTCAGCACGCCTACCAAAGATGAGCTCAAATGGCGTCATTTTTGTAGTCGTGTGAGGAGTGGTGTTATACGCAAACATTGCATATGGCAACCATGTAACCCAATCCGTTTGATCCTCTACAATGAAGCTCCTCAGGTACTCCGCAAGGGTGCGATGTGACCTCTCGATGATACCATTAGTCTGTGGATGATACGCCGTCGTCTGCATCTTCTTAATTCTCAGAAGTTTGCAGACATTCCTAAATATCTCTCCTACAAAATTTGGTCCTTGATCTGTGAGCAATCTCTGTGGTGTACCGTATTCACAGATGATTTTCTCGGCAAATGCACGCCCGATTGTGCTAGCCTCTTGGTCCGGTATGGGTATAGCTTTGCTGAATTTCGTTAGCCCATCTTGAAACGTCAAGATGTACTTGTTTCCAGCATCCGTATTAGGTAATGGCCCAACTATGTCTATTGCACATTGCTCAAATGCCGTTTCCGGGCTCTCTCCGATAATCATGGGTACCCTCGTAGCTTTTCCCAACTTGTTGAGTTGACATTCCTCACAGTTCCCCACGTATTTTTCCACATCAGACTTAATACCCTTCCAGTAATATTTTTGCGTCAATTTAGCATACATACGTTTTACACCCGGATAACCAGCAATCGGCGTGTTGTGATATTCTCGCAGTATTTCTGGAATTTCGTCGTCAGCAGGTGTAATGACCCCGCCGTCAGAGTCCAAGTTCATCACACCCGTCCCCGCTCTTGCTTGCGCCCGAGTTACGACATTTATTCGACTCAATGCATCAGCATTGGTATTCAATTTACCAGGTTTGTGTACCACCTCGTATTCATACTCCTCTAATTTAATTCGCCAATGTACGAGCCTTGACCCCGGGTCCTTAATGTTGAATATCCATCTTAAGGGCCTGTGGTCAGTTACTATGATGAATTTACATCCATATAAATAAGGTCGAAAGTAATGAGCTCCCCATACAATAGCCAAAAGTTCCTTCTCTATGGTGCTGTAGTTCTGTTCTGCCTTATTTAGGGTTCTACTGGCATATGCAATTGGTAAATCCTTACCTATTTCTCCCTATGACAGTACAGCACCTATGGCTTTGTTTGACGCATCCGTCGTGAGTAGAAACGGCTCCTCGAAGTTTGGATATTGCAATACCGGAGCTGTTGTCAGAGCCCCCTTTAGAGTGTCGAAGGCGCTCTGCTCTCTCGCCCTCCAGGTCCAAGTTACGTCCTTTTTAAGCTCGAATAAGGGCTTAGCAATTTTGGAAAAATCCTTGATGAATTTCCGGTAATATCCCGCTAATCCTAAGAAGGACATAATTTCCTTCTCACGCTGTGGTACCGGAAAATTTACTACTGTCTCTATTTTACTAGGATCTGCGTTAATACCATTCTTGGTGACGATGTGCCCCAAGTAAACAACTTCTTTTCTTAAGAAATTGCATTTATCGGGTTGAAGTCTCAAGTTCGCATCCTTCAGGCACTGCAGAACTTCTCTCAGCCTTTTGTTATGTTCTCGTAGGTCTGGTCCAAAAATCACGATGTCATCCAGATAGACGAAACACCAAATTCCCTGAACTCCAACCAGGACAGAATTCATGAGCCTTTGGAACGTTGCAGGCCCGCCCTTAACTCCGAAAGGCAATCTACAGAACTCATAGTGCCCATACGGTGTGGAAAAACCAGTTTTATACTTATCTTCTTCTTTCACAGGGGTCTGATGAAATCCTGAGGCCAAATCCAGAGTTGAAAAATATTTGGCATTTCCTAATCGATCCAGTATATCGGAAATATTTGGTAATGGAAATGAATCACCAACGGTGACTTCATTCAGGCGTCGGAAATCCACCACAACGCGGAATTTCACCTTTCCGGACGCATCCATTTTTTTAGGAACAACGAGTAAAGGTGCATTTCACTGGCTTTTGTTTGGACGCACGATTCCATTATACATCTCCTTGACCTGGCGATCCACTTCCCCCGTCTGTGACTCTGGTAATCGATGAGGTCTGACATTGATCGGTGCTGTCCCTGGTTTCAATGGGATCTCATGTTCCCGATGATTCGTAGCTCCGGGGGGATCTCCCGGTAGCTGCACGATTGAGTTATATTCCTCCAAGATTTTCAGAAGAGAATATTTCTCCTCCCGATTCAGGTGGTCAATTCTCAAATTCTCGTGCAATAATTTGATGCGGTCTTTCACCTCGCCTCTCTCGGCAGTCTTCAGCATCATAATTATCTCTTCCGATGGTAGTGACTTCAGTTTGACCGTCGGTAGATTGATGAATACATCGTTGTCATTCGTATTCACCACACAAACGAGCGCTTGACCGTCCACTGCTTTCGTCAGACATTCTCCCATGAAGACGCTTTTCGCCAGCTGTTTTTTCCGGACGATTCCAGTTTCCCTGCTCCGTGTGGCTACTGTCAGTAACACCTCACTTTTAGCCCTAACTTTTGTCGGTGCCCTATCCTGGAACAGGTCGAACGGATGTCCATTGATCACCAACGCTTTCCCATGGACTGTTTCCACCTTCAAACTAGGTGAAGACAAAAAATCTTCTCCTAGAATTTCCCCAATGCAAGGGAAATTTTCAGGAACGACCTGAAACGTGTGTTCCAGGCATTTTTTGCCAATTTTCAAATACAGAATAACCTCACCCAAGGTAGCGACATCATGATTCGATATCCCCCTTAAGATTCGGCCCCTCGGGGCAATTTCAACTCCCTTCGTCAGTTTGTCCAACCTCACCAGGGAAATCTTTGCTCCGGAGTCCGCCAAGAACATAGTCGGCAACTCCAGCTCTCCCGCAGTGAGTAAAATCTGCGATTTTATTTCCCCCTGTTGTGCAGGTTTTATCATCGTCGTATTGTTCCCTTGAAGACTTTCTCCTCGCTGAGTAGGCTTCACCATCATCACCTGATAGGCTCCGACAGGCAAGACCTTCTCATCATCAGATTTATCGACTCTCTTCTTTGAATTCAGGTTATTGTTATTGCTGCCTGAATTATTATTCTGCTTGCTCGAAGAATGGTGCTTCAAAACCTCCGCAGAAATTTTCTGCGAGTCAGATATTCCCAACCTTTTCTTCAGTTTACGGCAATCAGCAGCCTCATGACCCGTATATCGGCAATATTTACAAGCAGTACCGAATGCGTTGACGCTACGTCATTCTGACGCAACCGGCAACGATTTGCGCTGACCTGCTTGCGAATTATGACAGTCTTTCGCAACATGACCCGACTGTCCGCAGTTGAGACAATTTCCAGTGGACTGCCGACCTATAGAAGCTCTTTTCCCGCCAGTGAAGTTCCTCTGAGGTACCAAAAAACTATCATTTTTCGCCTTCTGAGGTCCAGAGACGGTTTTCTCCAATTCAATGGCCCCTGCACAAGACTCGTGGAGTGTTTTGAAATTATGTGCTCGCACCAAAATCTGCAACTGCCCTCGTAATCCTTGCTCGAACATAAGTTTAGCCAAAGACATTAGGAGTTTTTTAGCAGCTACCTTTTCCCCCTCCGTGAAATCAGCGTGCAGACCAAGTAAGCCATTCAATAAATCGAGAGTGACTTCCTCTGTACGTGCGACATATTTAGGAACATTTTCATTCTCCTTCTGCTGTATCTTGCTAAATTCTGCTTGAAGTCCCACGAGACTCTTTGTTTTCCCAAAAAGTGATTGTAATTCATTTTCCAATTGTTCAAAGGATGTGATAGTTCGGTACTTCAATTGCTTTATAGCGGCACCTTCCAGTTTACTTCCTAGAATACCTTCTAGAAGAGAATCTTGAAGTTCTGGATATATCAATTTCCTAGCGGGTTCTACTGATTTGAAAAAAGCATCTAATTTATCTGCATCTTCCCCAGCGAAATTACGTACCATTTGAAGCGCGCCTTTCAGATCAAGATGTGCTCCTACCGATGCTCGGTTGTTCTGAATATTCTGATCTGCCCAGGCCTCCGCCAAAAGGTCCCTAACCTCATTTCTTTCATTTTCAGCTTCCTCCCGACGACGCCGCTCAGTATCCAGAAGGCGTTGCATTTCCGCCTGCTTAACCTGCTTTTCTCTTTCTAAATCTACCACTCTTTTGTGCAACCCTACAATTGACTCCCGCAGCTCGTCGGCACGTCGAAGTGGTCGCCCTAAGGAGCTGGAACGAAACCTCCTGCCGCCAATGTTCCCGTGCGATAGAAAACATTACTAGGGGTGGAATATTCATGTCCAGGCGTCCCTACATTTGCCTCTTCCTCCTGAATTTCCTCAATTTTCTCAAAGGGATTTCCAGGTATATTTGGAGGATTGTTAGAAGGAGTTCGTTGATTTCCTCCCCCATTCTCTCGCGTGCTATTAACCAGCTGCACCCCAGGTAATTCCTCTGGCAGAACGTCCTCTTCCTGATGGACGTCAACCCTAACCTGTTGTTTAATACCACCGGCTAACAAGCTCTGATGCAAAGATTGGACATATCTCCGTTGCACATTAACATTTGCGTTAATATTCCCATCAGAATTAAACAGATGTCATCTTACCCCCTGCCCCGAAATGGAGTAAGACTCGAAATCCGATTCTGATCGTCGACTACCATTTGCTCCAGTAGTTGACACAATTGATTATTTATTCCTTGGCCAAAAATAAAAAAATCTTACTTGAGTAGCTACTTATCACGATACTAGCCCCTCCTGACAGGGTAGTTCTCTGCTTTTTACTAGCCCTTTGGGTATGTTGAAGTACTAAGGTAGGTTTCCCTGGTTCACCACAATGGTAACCACTATGATTTCCAATGACAGGTTTACGAAAATCTTCCTCGATGTGAAGGTTTGGTAGTCCAAACTCCAAATATCTATCTCGTTCCCTATCACTGTGTGACAAGACAGTGGTTGATCAGGCCTCTGTCTTCCCAAAAGATACGCTGCCACCAAAAATGTAATGGACCCGAGCGGTTGGGTTCGAGTTTAGGGATTATCACACGCGGACAAAGGATAGAAACAAATACTCTTAACAATTATTGACTTTTATTCACTAATTCTATTGATTTTAAATAACTAAAGATTCGCTCTGAGACAGAAGGTATCAGGCGAACATATACACAAAAGAAGTAACTGTTAGGAAAAGAGGATTCGGATTACTGACCCAGAGAGTACGAATTTACGAGTATTTATTGCCTCGTGAATTCGTATTACATTAGGTCATACGACCCCACCGTACATGTAAGGCGTACGGTGACGCGCCGAAGGCCAGTTGCTGGGGTGCAAATCGCTGACGCTGCGCCCCAGTTATCTAAATTAGTCGAATATACGTGGATTTTATTCACATATATTCGCCGTGTGTTTTAATTTCTGTTTCAACATATTTTACTCTGAATAATACGTGTCACTTTCGTGTCCTCGTATTCTCCGGATTACGAAAGAGAAATGTTATGGAATTTTAGGGCATAACAGATGTGTCGATGGGGATTATCGAGGGCGGTAGGTTGTCTAGGCCTATGTATGGGTGGTTTTGGGGGGCAACGGCTCCTTCGGTTGATCAAATAGAGCCGGAACTATTGTCTTCTTTCAGCGGCTGTCGTCGTAGACTCCAGGGGCGAGGGTAGAGGGGTAATGCGGGGAAAATCGAGGGAAGGGGTATCCAACGGTGGCGGGATTTTACTAATTAGGGGGTAGTGTGTAGTTGGGCAAAAATGTGTGTAAAAATGATAGAAAAATAAATAATGTGCCTTGTCACAATGTGTTTCATTGAAATAAATGTTACTTTAATACGACATTGAGACAAGCACGGGTTCAAGCCTATTCGATGAAAGGCATGCGACCGTTACTTTTTGTCTTATTTGTCTTTTTGTTTCTTTTATTTCTACCAATTCCATTGGTAGTAAGCTTCCGAATGGATCCGTACCACTTCCTTGTTCCTAAGACAGACATACATACACAACCACATTAATTCAATTTCTATGTGGAAATGATTAACTAACACTTGATATTGAAGAAATTTAATGTAGAAAATTAGGGATTAGATTACTGAATTTGCGATTTCTTGATGAGTGCGCCTATTAATGATTTTCTAAATCCGGTATTGCTGATTATCTATATGATTTTCAACTAATATCCCATTTTCTTATAAAATATGCATAAAGCAGATTTTTTTGTGCGAATTTTTTTTTTCTAATTTTGATTGCATATGGTCAAGAATGTTATGAACCGTGAAGAAATTATGTCTTTAGGGTCATGTCTGTATGTATGACTTTGGTGCGTTGTTTTATCCCGATAGCTCCAATAGTTCCTGTCATACGACTTTTTGTAAATTTTTCCAAAGATTTTAGATATCTTGGGCAATTTTTTGAAAGTGTCTTCAAACAATTAATTTTCTTCGTAAATGACATCAAAGTTTTCTACCACGCATGAAATCATTTTATTAAAAAATGTGGCGCCAGCCACAATAGATTAATTTCTTGAATTTATGTCCTAGTGTCTCGAATATTCCAAACGTCGCAATTCGAAACAAACATCATTCTGTCCTTGTCCCTCACGAAATTTCAGGACAATTCTCGAACCTTCGATAAACGAAGGTATATAAACTCGTACGTTCCCCGGTAGATTAAGTTAGTCTACTTTTGAGTACGCATGTAAACACTTGCCTTTAAATATACAGTTCTTGTCAACACCGAGTCATTATTTTTGATACCCGCACCAGACCGCCACAACTGGTGACCCCGACGTGATTTAAGTGAATAGGTTTCTCGCGTTTTCTTTGATTATTAATTATATCACGTTAACGCCGCAACTGTTCCGCGAAATTCGAGTGGATTTCGATCGTGCACTTTGTGAGTGGTTTGTGTGCCGCGTACGCTCGTGTGTTGTATCGTTCACGGGCTCCATTTGAGTTCTTTTCGTGAATTTCGGTGCATTGCTGAGCACCCAAGGACGCTGTGGTGCACTGAATATTTTTCAGACTTTCTCTAGTATTGTTTTTCGCGAAACAAAATGCCCGATAGTATCGAGGTGCGCGAAGCTGACAATGGAGCCCCGCTCTAGCGCGTTTCGATACAATGTCCCGCCTTCAATGCCGAACGTCCAGCGTTATGGTTCGCCCAGCTCGAGGGTCAGTTTCATCTATCTGGGATTAACGATGAAGTAACGACGTATTACTATACCTCGTCTCATCTCGATCCCAAGGCCGCTGCTGAAGTGCAGGGTATCCTCCTAAATGTGCCTGCCGAGACACCGTACACACGTCTCAAGGAGGCGTTCGTCGAACGCCTCACGCTCTCCCGACACTCACGACTCCAGCAGCTGCTCGACCGAGAGGTATTGGGTGATAGGAACCCCTCGCAATTCCTGCGTCATCGCAGGAATCTCGACGACACGGTTCCTGACAACATTTTATGCTCCAAGTAGCTCAGCCGACTGCCGATGACGACGCATTGTATCCTGGCGTCAGCAGCGGACATGGCTCTCGACAGGCTTACAACACTCGCTGACAAACTGCACGAGATCGCATTGCCGGTAGCCCACATCAATGACGTCCAGGAGCCAACGTCCTTAGCCCTCGAGACACGCTTTTTTTGTCTCGAAGCCACAATCTGCGAACTGGCATCGGCCCTAAAAAGGCGTTGCACGTTCTCGCTCCCGCTTTCGATCCCGTTCTCGAGCAACCTCACCACCACCCGACAACAACCAGTGCTGGTATCATCGAAGGTACCACGACAGGGCTAGACATTGCAAAGCACCTTGCTCGTGGCGGGGAAACGCATTGACCTCGTACGCGCCTTTAATCAAATACCTGTGGCCATCGACGACGTAAAGAAAACAGCTATCATCACACCATTTGGCCTTTTCGAATTCCCATTCATGACGTTCGGGCTTCGAAATTTCAAACATTTCAACCGTTTATCGACGAGGCCACACGAGGCTTGAACGATTTCGCCTTTCCGTATATCGATGACATCCTCATCGCTTCCAAGGACATCGAGGAACATCGTAGACACCTCCACACGCTCTCTGAATGGCTCTCGAGATAAGGTGTTGTAATTAACACCACCAAGTGTCGTTTCGGCCAACCGGAGGTAGACTTCCTCGGCCATCGTATCTCGACGCAGGGTATCTTACCTCTCTCGTCGAAGATAGAGGCGATCGTGAATTTTCCTCGGCCAACATCCATTCGTAAATTGCGTGAGTTCCTAGGTATGATCAATTTTTATCGCAAATTTCTTAAAGATGCTGCAAGATTTCAGGCTCCTCTCCATGAATACACTCAGGGTGCTAATGTCAAAGGCTCTCACCCTCGTCGCCTGGACACCTGAGGGCGATACCGCTTTCACCGCCTGCAAGGAGGAGCTGCGAAAAGCAACGTTACTGGTCTACCCGGACACGACACTCCCGTGGGCCATCTTCAACGATGCTTCCGAATACGCCATCGGTGCAGTCCTGCAGCAACGAAGAGGACAGCACTGGGAACCACTGGCATTTTTCAGCCAGAAACTACAACCTGCGCTGAGGAAACACTGCCCTTACGATCGAGAGCTCCACGCCATCCACGCTGCCGTGCGAAAGTTCCGCTACATTTTCAAGACGAGGCACATCACGATCTTCACAGATCATAAGCCGTTGCTTTACGCCTTCGCCCAGGATCCCGGGAGAGCCACGCCGTGGCAGTTCCACCGCCTGGATTTTATCGGCCAGTTTTCGACCGACATCCAGTACGTGGCCGGCAAGGACAAGGTTGTCGCCAATGCGCTTTCTCGTATCGAGGCAATCTCTGCTGCCGTCTCTACGAATGAGCTTGCTGAAGCTCAAGCCGCTGACGAGGAGCTCCAGCAACGTCTCCACGGTCAACATCACGACGCTCTCGCCATACGACCTGTCAATGTTCCAGACTGTGCCACGCCTATCTATTGCGATGTGTCTGGCGATCTGATTCGCCCTTTCGTTCCTGCGCCGTTGAGAAGAAGAATTTTCGACGTTCTCCATAGCGTTAGCCATCCTGGGGCACGAGCCTCAACGAAGCTGGTAACGCAGCGCTACGTCTGGTCCGACATCAACCGAGACTGCCGTCTATGGGCCCGCGCGTGCATCGCTTGCCAACGAAATAAGGTATCTCGTCATGTCTCATCTATTGAACATTTTCCAGGACGAACGCAGCGCTTCGAAAACATACACGTGGACATCATCGGACCGCATGTTCCGTCCAGAGGATATCGCAACTGCCTGACGATCATAGATCATTTCACCAGGTTCCCAGAGGCGTTCTCCATCGAGAACACTGGAGCCGAGTGTGTCGCCCGAACGCACTTCTCTCGATGGATCTGCCGCTACGGAGTGCCGCTTCGAATTAAAACCGACCAGGGGACACAGTTTGAAAGCCCGCTGTTCAACGCTCTCGCTCGCTCTCGGTAGCAGACATATTCACACCACCACGTTCCATCCTCAGTCAAATGGAATGGTGGAACGTCTGCATCGTCATATGAAGGACGCCATTCGTTGTCATGAAAGGGATTCGTGGGTGGACATGCTGCCTATCGTCCTTCTCGGAATTCGCGTCGCCTGGAAAGAAGACCTCGGCGCAACTCCTGCCGACCTCGTCTTCGGTGAACCGCTCCGACTACAGAAGGAATTTCTTGCTACCTCGCCACTACGCGGGCTACCGCCTACCAATATCGCCGATCGTCTGAGGAATCACTTTGCCGATCTCGCTCCTCAACCCGTCGCCCGTCATGGCCAGAGGAAGATTTTCGTCTTTAAGGAGCTCGCAAACTGGTCACACGTCCTCGTTCGTCGTGACGCTCCCCATCACGTCTTCACATCCCTATACGAGGGGCCACACCAAGTAATATCGAGGCACGAGAAACATTTCGTCATTCGAATTCGAGGCGAAAATACCGTAGTCTCCATCGACCGTCGCAAACCCGTTTTATCGCTCCCAGACGACGAGCACAACAATGACGTTGAGGCTAACGACGATTCCGACGACAGCAATACAACGCTGACTGCACCACCTTCTCCAGACTCACCACAACCGGGAACATCTCGACGTTCGTCATCTTATCGCCCATCTGACACCGGCTCATCGACTTCATCGATTCAAAAGCGTGTCAGATTCGCTAAACGACATCAGCTTTTCTCGACAAATCGATATTATTGATTTTCTTTTGGCTCTATTTTGCTCTCTTTTCTTTTTCCGTAGAAGGGGAGTACTTGTGGCGCGAGCCACAATAGATTAATTTCTTGAATTTATTTCGTAGCGTCTCGAATATTCCAAACGTCGGAATTCGAGACAAACATCATTCTGTCCTTGTCCGTCACGAAATTTCAGGACAATTCTCGAACCTTCGATAAACGAAGGTATATAAACTCGTACGCTCCCCGGCGGATTAAGTCAGTCTACTTTTGAGTACGCATGTAAACACTTGCCTTCAAATATACAGTTCTTATCAACACCGAGTTATTATTTTTGATACCCGCACCAAACCGCCACATAAAAAATTTCATATTTAACGTTTTGATAAAATGAATTAATACAAAAAATTAATATCTTCCAAACCACTGGGCTGACTGTACCCATTCAAAATAAGGACTTTTAATATTATGAAAGATATAATCATACCAAATTTCAACTTGATATCTTCTTTTTGTCTCAAGTTATAGTGCGCACAAGAATGAAAAAACAGAAAAACAGGAATATCTCGGAAATTTTGTATGAGCATGTACACACTGTGACGTATTCTGAACCTCTGCGGAACGATACGGAAATGCGCAGTCATCGGCGTTAAAAAAAAAAACAAATTAAATAGTTGGGCGCCAGCACGCGTAAAACGTGCGAAAATCACAAACTCAAAATATCAACAAAGTCCGCGACGAAAAGGACGACTGCCGGCAGCTCAGCATCAACCGCAGTGGCCGCTGAGTTCCACAAAATGTTGTCCTATAAAATTTTGAAATGACTGGGTTTTCAACTTATTCCACATGAATCACAAAAATCTGAAATTACGGGGAATAAATAGCTTTTATTGAAATGAAGCCCCCTTTCCTATTCCTTGAATATTTCCCTCACAAACTTGAAAATATATATCACAATAAATTACAAATCACAAAGCTAAAGACTCGATACATCACAATTTTTCCCTAACCGTAATCTGTCAATAATAAAATACTAGTCAAGTTAAAACAATAGTCAGAATAAGTCAAGATAAATTGAAGTCAAAATGAAAATGTCAAAAAGTAAAATAACTAGTACGGTACTGAATCAGTCAATAATTACAGCAAGAAAAATAATATTATTTCGAGAAATGAACGCCTCGATAATAAGCGGAATGAATAAGAAATCTAAGTTTCGGTTGACGAGAACTGGGATTGCCTCGAGAGACAATAACTCGTGACCCCACACAAGGTCATACGACAATGAAAATACGAGCTATGAAACTAACGCTTGAATCCCAATTCCGTTTCCCCAAAGAAATAACCCCGATGTCGAATAAAATGAAATAATTAACGCAATGTTCCGACATCAGGAAATAGCGGAATGATTTTAGAATATCAAAATAGCAGCTAGCTGTCGAGAGTTCCACATCCGACTGTCGACAACTAGCTAGATAAAACGAGAGTTATACAATTAACAGAAAATGTCACTGAATTTCATTACGGATTTCAAAACAAATTATGTAATGCCTCAAAAATCCAAAAGTAGGCGAAATCGAAATGACTGAAATCGTGAAACTAAAACAGTTCCTCTGAACAAAGGGCAAGAAATCGAGAGGAGAATTGAACTGATTAAAATGGCGTCAAAACCGCCATACGCCAAGCGTCTTATCAAATAACACAAAATTCATTCTTAATAAATACAAATTAACTCGGAAACTATTCAGCTCTCCGCTCACCGTAGTCTGGAATCCAAAATATATGTCCGCTTCAGATGAACGGGTGTTGAAAATTCTCCTTGCACGAGTCCCTTCAAGTCCACGACAGGCCTCGATATCGTCAGAATTTTTCTGATGACACCCAACACTAGAAAAATAGAGTTAGTCTCGCAACGTCCAAACGAGTAGTAGTGTCGAGCCATGCGACACTGACCCATGCGTTCACTAATTCTCCAACCAGCAACGATTCCATTGGTCGGCGATGATGACACCTTCTGACCATTCCCTGATTGGTTCAACCAAACCAATTCAGAACTGACGAGACCGAAATATACTCGTATCATTTTTCCCAGCGACACAAATATACTGTGTTCGCCATAAATTCCATAACAATAAATTTTCAAATGATTTATCATAAAGAATTGATGTCTCACTGGACCTCTAACGTCAGTCCAGTGTTTTCGCAACAAAACATAAGATAAAACACCACTAGCTACGACTAGGTACCTATACCAGTTACCGCTGCTCGGTCGTTCACCATACTGCCTCCAACGCGGGAATCACTCGATCCATTCGAATGTGACGTGCCTTGAATGTGATGCAACTTGACTTCAGGACTCTCTCTCTCTCCAAGGCTCAAATATTCTGTCCAACCCCATGTACATTCCATCTGGGCTCCAAATCCCTCGACGTCATCCGATGAGCAGTAGAATATTGGCTCAATACAATCAGAAATAAAATATTCAACACAAATTCAATAATGAATAAAAAATTTTACTCTCGCCTCGCTGGTAATGTGACTTCTCATCTGGACGTTTCAAATTTTCACCGTTGAACGGTCAAAATAAAAAATAACAAGTTACAACATATGATTATGATTGACTATCTTTCCCTTGAATGCATTCGACCTGTATTCATTTTTTTTCCATCATTTGACCTCGATTCTGCCCTATTTCTTTCCTCTCTTTCAGATTACTCTCATGATCGAGTTTCCTGGATATTCCTATCACGCGACCTGATTTTTAACTCCTCTGAAGACCACAATAATGACGAATGAATTATTTAGAATCAATTCTTATTCTCTTTTGTATTTTCCGTCTGGATTTTCGAAGAGAATATGGATTAAGGGATCCAGATAACTGTAATATAAGTTTTCTTTTAAAACTGATATTTCTGTTGCCCTTAACAGGTTTTCCTGATTGTCAGGACGACAATCTTCTTTCAGAGCAGGGAGTTGTGTTATGATTGACTATCTTTCCCTTGAATGCATTCGCTCTGTATTCATTCTTCTTTATCAATCCTCTGATATCAACACTCTTTTTTGTCTCTAACTTTGATTCTTCCTTGGATCTTTTTTAATGTTCAGACGCATGTATATTTTCTATCGTCCCTATTATTTAATAAAGTTTATTTATTAACCCGTGCGCGTTTCAATATTTTGATTGTTCTAGATAGTGGCGGCCGAGACGAGTATTTTGAAAAAATGAAATCGGTGCAGTTGTCGAGATATTAAGGAAAAACGAAATTTAAACAAGTTGTTATATCTCAGGAACTACTCGACCTATCGGGCTGAAACAACGCACCAAAGTAGAACTTGCTCAGAGCTACCATGAGCCAAAATTTCAAATTTGTATCTAAAAATTTCACCGTATTTATGTTGAATTTTCTAGAAATTAATTCTCCAAAAACCCAAATCTGCACATACATACATACAGACATGACCCTAAAAACATCATTTCTTGACGTTTCACAATATTCTAGACCATTTGCAATGAAAATTAGGAAATCGAAAAATCGACCAAAAACAAAGCTTCCATTCGGAAGCAGAAAACAGCAAACTCGTAATCAATTACCCAAAAAACATGAATTCCAGACATCAGAAATAACGGACTCCGAAATTGATACAGGATCAGGTACAGAGCATAAACTACGGAGCGAGAGACAATTTCGAAAACCCTTCGCACTCACGTTTCCACTCTCTTGTACTCCATTAATGACATCACGCGCAAGTGCATTCAGTCGGAGTGAGGCGGGTGTGAGTGCGAGCAGCGCCGACGTTGGCAGATAGTTCTCTTTCGTACCAGGGGTTCTCCGATAGAGCCTACCTCGAGGGGTAGAAATAGAAAATCGCGTTTAACTTGGTACCTGTTGGAATCACATGAAAATATTTCCTTCAAAAATTGTCGGAAACAGTATAATAAAAATTATAAAAAAATAAAATGCAAAATTCATCGATTAAATAAAAAGTTAGGATCAAATTTGAGTCGTAATTTCGTGTAAATTGATATCAAAGGGGGTGAAAAAATTTGGAGTCGAAGCTAGAACCATTATCAACTATCAACAGGACAAAAAATGAAAAAAATTTTTTTTTTCGTTTTTTCAAACAAAATTTCTCACCCTATGTGTTTGAATGGCTCTGGGGGATGAACAGTACGGGATAGGAGTGGAGTAGTCAGGACCTTTTTCCAGAGAATCTTGCGCTCTACAATTTTGTTCGACAGGTATTACATCGTATCTCGAGCCTTTTTCGAGTTATTTTGAAAAAACACTTTTTTTAGGGAAATTTCCAATTTTTTACACCCTAACCCGGAGGGTGGGTACCGTAATTTACCTAAAATTTTGATGACAGCTCGGTAATTGATTTTTATGCCAAACTGCAGCTTGGCAGCTAGAAACATGCATTTTCGATTTACTTTCACTGGACTATATCGAAAATTTCTTACACACTCTTCATCGATATTCACCGAAGTGATAGTGATTCTAGCAATCCTCTTGGGACTCACCCTTTACTGCTGATGTCGGAAACCATGGCCGGTGCCCAGGAGAGAAACAGCGAACTGCAGAATACCCTAAAAATAGAAACTATTGAATGATAATTGTAAATTGTTAATGTAGAAGAAATTAATTATGTATGGTATCGACGGAGTAGGGTTGCAAGAGAAAATTTCTAAGGGTAGTAATTTTCTTCCCTGGCGGGGATGTTATGCCCCAAAATAACATTATGAAATTCCTCTGTTGATTCGCTTAATATGAGGGCATGAAAGTGGCACATATTATTCGAAACAAAACGGAATGAAGAAATATAAAATACAGTTGAATATTTGCGTTTGAAAAACCACATCTTCGCGCGCGCCTGGAGACGTCACCCGATGCCTCGTAAGAGTGCGATGAAGACAATGACCTGATGCAATCGAATACACGAAGGAATATAAAAACTCGTGAATTCGTTACCTCTTGGCCAGTAATTCGACGACACTTTAATTACCTTCTTTTACTTTCTACTCGCCTGATACCTTCAGTATCAGACCGAGTTCTTATTTATTTAATAAATGGTAAATTGATCGTTTAAAATCATTTCTCAATAAGGATACTTATTTCTGTTATTTATCCACGCGTGATCTATTCCTTTATCGAACCTAACCGATCGGGTCCATTACACACTGCTTCGAAAGTTCTACGGACAAAAATCGAGGTTCGCCGTAATCTGGTCCACCAGAGCAGATGTCGACCCTTCCGCAGCAACTAAATAACTTCTCCAAGCCGATTTCATAATTGCAAACAACTCAATATAGTCAAAAATTAACAAAATTTGGAGACTACCATCAGTCTCTCACTATCACCCAAATAGGAAGTGACACTATTTTCACAATTTCCTTCGTATCTCACATCCAACACGTGGAAGAGCTTCTCGTTGACTCAGGCTCATAATTAATCAAAAATTCTGATTGGACGAAACCAATTAAAAGTCCACCTAAACTCACTGGCACATGCGCAAGAGCAACCAGCTTTTTTTCCATTAACACAATAAATTCAATACGTCAGCAATAGAAAAGTCAACCTCATCGACTTCTTGTAATTCAATAATTGATGCTGCAGATGTATCCTCTGCTAAATCCCTTCAGATGCATCGTAGTAATTGTCTCCCACCATCATCATCGGGCTCGTGATTTCGGAGACGAGACATACATCGTTTCTCATTTCGGCGTCCAGGAGGTGGTGACATCTCCACGGCCAGTAACGCAATCAGATGACGTACGAATGCAGACGAACTCCCAATGACCTCCGAAAATCCCCGGTGACGTAGTATTCCTCCGATGAGCGAGGAAGTGCGTGATTCAATTAAAACAATCAAATAATTTTAAAAAAATCACATAATTCTCTCCCAATGATTCTCGTTGTCGGCTAATGACTTCCCGTCTGGTAATTATTGAACTCTAAATACTGCGGAACGGTCAACATCCGAGCAATTATCCTTGTAACGGATTTGACACATTACAGAATATACCGGTCGAAATAATTTCTTTCATTGTAATGAATAATTGGCTATAAACGGGAAGGGTGGGTGGAGGGGTAGGGAGATACGCTATGCACAAGGTCTGGAATTCGGAGATGAGGAGGAGGTCTCGGTAGCTCAATTGGGTAGAGGACCAGTTCGGCAAACGGCAGATGTGGGATTATACCCCGCCTGAATTCGAATCCATGTGCCTGGGAATTTTTCCATTTGTACAGGGACAGTTATTAAATTGTTTCCCTCATATAGAGGTCAGGAGAGTCGAAGGATATCATATATCCCATAGTATTCCAGTTTCCATGTAATTTATACTTGGAAAACATGTAAGGCTTGATCGAGTAGATAGTCTGGAGATAATGTAGAATACGAAATTTTCTAATTCTTGTTGAATACATTAGTGACACGCATTCCCTTTTTTATTTTGTTATTGAGTCGACTCTTCTGCACTAAAATAAAGTGGTACTCTTTAGTACGAGAATAAATCTATTAGTGTATCCAAAATTGCTGAGATTGAGGGTATATTAGTCGACCATCCTAAACACACAAAATAATTTCAGTTTATCGATTTGTTTCCTGATTTAGACTGACATGAAATGTTACACGGAGGAGATATTTGGCCCTGTTCTCCTGTGTATGTTTGCTACTACCTTGGACGAGGCTATCACCCTTATAAATATGAATCCCTATGGGAACGGGAGCGCCATATTCACAACAAATGGTGCAACAGCAAGGAGTTACGTTCATAGGATCGAAGCAGGCCAAGTAGGCATTAACGTGCCCATTCCAGTTCCCCTGCCTATGTTCAGCTTCACAGGGAATAAGGGATCTTTCTTAGGAGATAATCATTTCTACGGAAAATATGTAAGACTTCTTCATTTTTTAAAAGCCTTCCAATTGGTTTAAGACTGATTGGTGAACGGAGATAAATTCGAAACAAACAAATATCTGGAACCAACCAGTGTTCGAACTTGCTCAGAGATCGACCAAATTTACTTCTTCTTTATCATAGAAAACATGCTAAACCCTCTACCATGAAAAGCGTAAGAAAGCGTAGTATGCCGTCCGAATGAGGAACTGTGAGGCGTCCTACAGGACGCAGAATAGGAATATAAAATTCACTTTGGACAGAGTCTATTTCCGCCGCGGAGTTGGATAAGAAACATCATGGTAGGACCGACTACTCTCGGAGATATCACAGAGGCACCTTCCTCATATAAAAGATATTCATAAAACTGTATCGAAGTTTGTCAACTCTTATCACCTTCAACTCAAGTCCTCGGTAGTAATACGTTCATGGTTAATGCAAAAGAATGGAACTTTTGTCCCCTCCACAAACCAATATAATGTTCATGAATTCAATGAGACCTTGTGAAACATGTGGGGTATTCCAAGTGATATAAATGAGGAAAAACCCGTCACCTAATTCTACATGCTCGAGATTTCTTTCTCGAAATATATTCATCTTAAGATGACCACTGATTTTTTTTGGATTTTTTGGTATATATTGTGAGCAATTATGAATTTTATTTGTTCTTCCATGTACCCTCTCGGGTTTTTACGATTTGTTCCCTTCCCGCCACCAACTTCCTGCAAAGATAAACTTCACTTGAGAAAAAAACCTGGACCAGGTACAGTTGTCCCGTATAAGACTCCCACTCGGGCAATGAATCTGTAAGAGTAAGAGCGTTGAAAAACCATTTTGCACCTTCCCCCGCCGGGAATCAAGCCCGCGTCATCCACGTGCCCAACCCGCGCACGAAACACACAGGCACCGCCGTCGGTTGTTAGTAAGTATGATTTTTTCCTTATTTTCATTCGAAATTACATAACTTACTCAAAAATGAACCGATCGGAATGTTTTTTCAAATGTATGGTTTTAATCGAGTTGTTCATTCCATGCCACAATTATTTTCTTTATGTGCGTCATTATATGGATAATTCGGCAAAAACCTACTAAAATTAATGGTTTTTCAAGTTCAACCTGATTTAAAATTGTCAAAAAATTCAAGACATTGAAAACGATGAACAGTAAGGAAATACCTAAGGAGAAAATGGGCCTCCAATATGTCATAGTGTCGGTCATATTCCTTATGAAAGTCGGTGTCAACTTTTCACGAATTAAATTATATGAACCGAAAATAAAATGTCTCTATGTTCACTATGATAATATGACTATTTTATATTTCAAATTGATTGAGTTCAAATATTACAATTCGTTATAGCTTGACGGACCTATCAATGTATAACCGCAAATGATTTGGATTCTATCACTTCGTGAAAATGATTTCACTTTCAAAATTCTCAATTCTTTTGGAATGACACAGTGATACGTGAGGGTTGCAGGTAGTGGTCTAGCATTCAAGAAACGACTTCTCAAATCTTCGATGGCTTGTTCATATTCCTCTTTAGGGAAATATTCAGCTTTGAGATGAGTGAAGTGTCTTAAAGCACATTCATAAAGTTTATAGGGTTTTGCGAGTTGACGATCGGCAGGAATTTAAAGGCTAGCTCAAGCGGCAGCCCTGTTTAAAGGTCCAACAATGCCAACACACGGTTCTTTATCGTGAGAACTGGCGAAAAAAACTATTCGGTATCAACACCGTGATCCTCTTTATGATAGGGAATGTTGACAAAATACTTGAAGTTTTTAAACTGAGTGCGAGCTCCATCTGAAGAGTAATAGATCTTTACTGGATTAGGATTTATTGATTTTAGGAATTGAATGACCTTCTTGGTTTTCACATGAACTGCCACTGCATCCTGGAGCAAATGATCGGAAATTGTTGTAAGTCTTTTATGAATAACGTTCGATCTCTTATAATAAATGACGATGGTATAAATGGTTGGCGCGTCATTATTGCAATGGAAACCAGGAGCGGCATCTTGCAAAACAAACGCATAATTTTCAGCGAAATCACAAATGAACAAAACTTCTCCAATTTTTCAATCACTTCCTTAACTTCTTAACGTAATCACCTTGCCGTTTTGCGATAAATGTGTGAAGAAAAAGTGCAATCATCTTTTCACAAAACTCACCGGTAAATTCGTCAACATCCTTCGTCACAGTGACTAGAAAGCCGCAAGTCTTAGAAATTCACTGCTTATAAACAATTCTATCAATGCCATTCTCTACCAGTGTGTTGTTGATGAAGGAGTGTATAGTTTCGAAGCTTGGAAAATGCTCACATGTTCTTAAATAAAATTCAGGAATTGCGTCGTCACAAATCATGAAGTCAATGCAATTACTGTAATGGTTCAATAGATAACGTGTGTCACTGGTTAAAGTTTTCAAGTTTGAACCTAGAGACATTGAACAAAGTAGATGGAGAGTAATACCTTCATCCACAACTTTTCTAACTTAATAAAAATTATTAATTGCTAACATACCAAGCATCATCAGTTTGATATTTTGGTGCATTAATTGTGCAAACATACGAGGTATGTGTTTCACTTGATCAGGCAAAAACCAATGCCTCAGGCGTAATATTGCGAATGATGAAGACTTTATTTTATCATTTGGGTTGTGATCTTGAAAAAGATGGAATAACTCTTCCAAAATACAAAGAATTAACCGCTTTTCTAAAATACAAAGGATTAACCGAGACAGAGACAGAGACGGAGACGAAGACAGGGATAGAGACAGAGCCAGAGACACAGACAAAGAAAGAGACAGAGAGAGAGAAAGAGATTGATGGCTTTATTGAGCATTTCTGTGCTACATTTTTACAGTGTTACATTCTTTGCCCCTTTACGGGTTCGTCTTCGCATCACACGTATTTCGGCTGTGCTTCTCTTTCACAAATTTTATCGTTTCTCTTTTGAACGCATCTTTGTTCAGCATCCTCACTCTCTCAGTTAATTCATTATATATTTTCAGGCCTTTGTACAATACGTCATTTTGTCCATAGCTAGTTTTTCTCTTCTCCACATTCACATTTTTACTACTACGCGTTATCATATAGTTTTCGTTCAAACTAATCGTACCTTCTATCTCCTTCTTCGTTACCATCTTATGCACATATTTCAGAACATTTAATTTCACCCTTTACTCAACAGATAAGAAATCTAGTGCTCCCAGCATATCACTGACTCGCACCCGCTTCCTGCAATGCAAAATGCTTTTCATTGCTTGGTTCTGCAATTTTTGCAGCGCTTTTGCGCTGCTATCATTCATCTGGTAAGTTAGCATGCTGCAGTATTCGAAATGAGGAGCAATGATACTTTTATAAACACTATTTCTTGCTATCATACTGATATAGCCGCCTATTCTATTCAACACTCCTATCTTCTTTCCTACTTTTTTTTACTAAATACTCCTGATAGGGTTTGAAAGTTGACTTACAGTCGATTATTATCCCCAAATATTTAATTAGAGACATGTGGAATTTCTTTCCCTTCCACCCTTCATAGCAGAAAGATCTGGACAATGTAAAATCCGCGTTAAACATTCGGCAACTTCCGGACATGATCAACAATCACGGCCAGCACTCCAGATGACCACAGCAGGATGACAGCAACTGCGGGAGCACTGATTCCCGTTACACTGCGGATTCTGCATGTCACACAGGCCCCAAGGAAAGACGCAATACCCGGAAGGCGATCCTGTGGAATGAAAATAGCAGCGATAAACGTATCCCGTACTATCAGCGTGAAACTAAAAATCACGAAGAAACCTGCATGACAGCTAATAGGTTAGGACGACTTCTCGATGCAAACAAATATCACTAATCATGTACAGATGAGTCGGACTGCCCACATCACCAAGGGAAGAGTACCACTAGAGTTATGAGATTTTTCCAGGAAGGGAAAAACCTCATTACTCTGACCATGAATAGTACAAGATCTGACTTTGCCCTCATTATTCGGAGCATGGACGGCGCCTAGATCAACTCTTCATTCAATGTTGAAGTGTTGCCACCAGTGCATTTGAATGTGGGTTGTGATGTGGTTCTATTTTGTTTTCTCTCGTCGAAAATTTGAATTTCATCCCGCCATATCTATATTCATATGTGGACCTCGGACATAAAGGTAGTTTATGCACTGTTTGTGAGGTTATCGGTTTATGTGACAAAAGGGAGATGTATCGAAAATATTGTTTGATCAAGTATTAAATGCCGGTGAATAGTTAAATTCGAAAAGAAAATATTTATTTTTCTCCGAGTGTAACAGAAAATATTTTCATTCCGTGGAAAAAAATTCACTAAATTAAGTGACAGTGCAATACGAACAATTTTGTGATTATTTAGTAAAAACTAGTAGGAGACGGTGGGATTAAATGGACACTTTGAACCCTTTCCAAAATGTTGATGTGTTATTGAAGTGCTGATGAAATAGATTTTTTTTTCAAATTAAAGTACAGTCAGCCCCTTTGTAATAAGCTTAGACTGAGCTCAATCAATAAATTTGTTCCTTGGTTATAAGTATTCAAATAAGAAGTCAGAAGAGTCCATTCCACCCAATGTTTCCCTAATATTTTTAAAAACAAAAAAAAACAAAAACAGATGTTTGCAAAAAGAATTCTTTGTCAACATTTTGTTCGACTATTCCTATAAGAAAATCAGTTTATGTTTCCACGAAATACAATCCATATAGGAATCATCAGAGCAAAAATTGAATGAGGAAATCAATTCAAGTCAGAAAATTGTTAATAGATGATTAAAATTGGAAATTCGGTGGAGAGAATAAATCTGGAGTAGAACTGTTCATTTCCCTTCAATTGTTGACTCAAAAAATGTTCTATCTTATGAAAAATGAATCAGTTATAAATTGAATTGAAAAGAATAAATTTCACCGGATGTAAAAAAAGTCCTTGCTTATTTTGAAAACAAGTGAGGAATTGCTCTGGTATCGGATATGGTATAGCTTTCTTTGCTAATAAATTAGCAATATGCTTCCGAATGGTCACTTCATATATTATTTTCTCTGTCGTATGTAATTCATACTTTTTTCATTTCATTGGATTTCATAATTTTCTTCTCAATTCATTGTGTTGAATTTTCTACTTGAGTAAATTCTACCATGATTATTTTTTCCTATTTTTTATAATTTTTATTTTTCATTTTTATTATGAGCGGAAATTAGTTTTGGTTCTGAAATTCTTATTTCGGATCGTAATGGATTACACTCACTTTAATCCACTCTTATTGGTCGCATTTCAACCTAGAGCCAGCGCAGCGGACTGATACTGATTTCTAATATTTTTCAACAGGTTCATTTTTTCTATAAGCTAGGTTTAGGAATGAAAACTTCAAAATTTCCAAATATCATCATAAAAACCAAATTAATGAAGGCAGTTATCATAACCACCTTTCAACTTAGACTTGCTGGCATCCGAAGGAACATTTTAATCTATTATTGAATCCATTTGAAGCCTAGTCTACAAAGATATCGATAAAATTTGAAAAAAAAACGAATTTTCAAAAAAATTGGAATAACGATTATTCCTATTACCTTCATGTTCGAACTCGGTCACGGGGACATGGAAACAAATTTTTTCAGCCGTCATTTAATTAATTCCGAACGTTTTTATTTTAGTTATCGTAAAAAAAACAATTTTTGAAAAAATTCAAAAATAAAAAAAATCAATTAATGAATTGAATTTTAATCAATGGTTATGGATAGGGCCCAATAATACCTACATTTGAAAAGAAAATATATACAATTCCATCGATTCATTAGCGAGCAATCGAAGAAAATCGAAGAAAAAATTTGATACATACACACACACATGCGTACATACGTTCGAACACGATATAAAAATTGCATTTTCGGACTCGTTGCATCACATTGGGTTGATATAACATGAAAAATCAAAAACTTAAATTTGACTGATTACAATGCTTCCATTCGGAGGCAAAAATAATGAAATCTACCTAAAAACACAAAAACAAATGTTTTTGTAAAAAAACTGGAGGAAGAAAAAGTTTTGTTTGATTCCTACTGGGAAATCGAAGTTTTTGAGAAATACATAGAAATAAAAAAGGAAGCCAAGTTAGGATTTTTGAATAAATGGTGATAGTGCATATTCAGGTTTCTATAAGAAAACTAGTTTTCAATGGAATAAGTATTCTAAAAAAATTTTCCATGAAATAAAAAATCAGTAGGAGCAGGACCAACGTCCTTGGCGCGGATCAAAGGATGGAGCAGAAGATTGATACAGACAGTGAATTGAAAAACTCCACGCCAAGAACGTTGGTCCTGCTCCTATTGATTTTTTATTTCATGGAGAATTTTTTTAGAATATTTATTCCATTGAGAACTATTTTTCTTATAGAAAGCTGATTGTGCACTATCACCATTTATTCAAAATTCCTAACTTCGCTTCCTTTTTTATTTCTATGTATTTTTCAAAAACTTCGACTTCCCAATAGGAATCAAACAAAACTTTTTCTTGGCCCAGTTTTTTTACAAAAACATTTGTTTTTGTATTTTTAGGCAGATTTCATCATTTTTTTCAAAATAAGCAAAGACTGTTTTTACATCCGGTGAAATTTGTTCTTTTCAAGTCACTTTAACTGATTCATTTTTGATAAGATTTTTTGAATCAACAATTGGAGGGAAATAAACTGTTCTACTCCAGATTTATTCTCTCCACCGAATTTCTAATTTTAATCATCTATTAATAATTTTCTGACTTGATTTGGTTCCTCATTCAATTTCTGCTCCGATAATTCCTATATGGATTGTATTTCGTGGTGAGATGAATTGATTTCCTTATAGGAATAGTCGAACAAAATGTTCACAAAGAATTCTTTTTGAAAACATCTGTTTTNTTGAATTTTAATCAATGGTTATGGATAGGGCCCAATAATACCTACATTTGAAAAGAAAATATATACAATTCCATCGATTCATTAGCGAGCAATCGAAGAAAATCGAAGAAAAAATTTGATACATACACACACACATGCGTACATACGTTCGAACACGATATAAAAATTGCATTTTCGGACTCGTTGCATCACATTGGGTTGATATAACATGAAAAATCAAAAACTTAAATTTGACTGATTACAATGCTTCCATTCGGAGGCAAAAATAATGAAATCTACCTAAAAACACAAAAACAAATGTTTTTGTAAAAAAACTGGAGGAAGAAAAAGTTTTGTTTGATTCCTACTGGGAAATCGAAGTTTTTGAGAAATACATAGAAATAAAAAAGGAAGCCAAGTTAGGATTTTTGAATAAATGGTGATAGTGCATATTCAGGTTTCTATAAGAAAACTAGTTTTCAATGGAATAAGTATTCTAAAAAAATTTTCCATGAAATAAAAAATCAGTAGGAGCAGGACCAACGTCCTTGGCGCGGATCAAAGGATGGAGCAGAAGATTGATACAGACAGTGAATTGAAAAACTCCACGCCAAGAACGTTGGTCCTGCTCCTATTGATTTTTTATTTCATGGAGAATTTTTTTAGAATATTTATTCCATTGAGAACTATTTTTCTTATAGAAAGCTGATTGTGCACTATCACCATTTATTCAAAATTCCTAACTTCGCTTCCTTTTTTATTTCTATGTATTTTTCAAAAACTTCGACTTCCCAATAGGAATCAAACAAAACTTTTTCTTGGCCCAGTTTTTTTACAAAAACATTTGTTTTTGTATTTTTAGGCAGATTTCATCATTTTTTTCAAAATAAGCAAAGACTGTTTTTACATCCGGTGAAATTTGTTCTTTTCAAGTCACTTTAACTGATTCATTTTTGATAAGATTTTTTGAATCAACAATTGGAGGGAAATAAACTGTTCTACTCCAGATTTATTCTCTCCACCGAATTTCTAATTTTAATCATCTATTAATAATTTTCTGACTTGATTTGGTTCCTCATTCAATTTCTGCTCCGATAATTCCTATATGGATTGTATTTCGTGGTGAGATGAATTGATTTCCTTATAGGAATAGTCGAACAAAATGTTCACAAAGAATTCTTTTTGAAAACATCTGTTTTTTTTTTTGTTTTCAAAAATATTAGGGAAACATTGAGTGGAATGGACTCTTCTGACTTCTTGTTTCAGTATTTATAACCAAGGAACAAATTTATCGATTGAGCTCAGTCTAAGCTTATTACGAAAGAGCTGACTGTACTTTAATTTTAAAAAAAATCTATTTGATCAACACTTCAATAAGGCATCAACATTTTGGAAAGGGTTCAAAGTGTCCATTTAATCCCACCGTCTCCTAATAATTTTTCCTAAATAATCACACAATTGTTCGCATTTCACTGTCACTCAATTTAGTGAATTTTTTTCCACGGAATGAAAACATTTTCTGTTACACTCGGAGAAAAATAAATATTTTCTTTTCGAATTTAACTATTCACGGACATTTAATACTTGATCACACAATATTTTCGACACATCTCCCTTTTGTCACATTCCAAACATAAACCGATAACCTCACAAACAGTGCATAAACTACCTTTATGTCCGAGGTCCGCATATGAATATAGATATGGCGGGATGAAATTCGAATTTTCGACGAGAGAAAACAAAATAGAACACCGAGTCGATTTTCCGTTTCATTCTAATAAGTGATTTAACCTGAAGAAGAACATTTTCCATGGTTCTCCATAACAACATCACAACCCACATTCAAATGCACTGGTGGCAATACTTCAACGTTGGATATGAGGCTCAATTGGATTGGCGCTGCCAACGTTACAACTTGATTCTCCGACTTTATAATGTGAATTCCGAAAATGTGAATATCAACTCGTTGCTATGCGCGTATCTTTTTTTACTGTTAATCTAAAAAATACCATAGTTACACCGTTGAAAAGCTCATAGGCGATTTATATAATGTAACTAACGACACTTTCCCGATTTGTCGTCCCGTTTTCATTATACCGAATGTAAATCATTTAGAGGTAGTGGAGGGGGAAGTTCTGTCGTGTATAGATACGCGGTGCTCTCGGCCTGATGTTTTGCTCAGTCGGTCAAACCTGATGTTTTGCTCAGTCGGTCAAAACTTTTCTTGGCCGATAGGCTGCCGCGTATCTCGATCAATCACTTCCTCACTTCTATCTAATTTTTATTCTTCGATTTTTTCAAATTGAATTTGGCCATTCCTCAAGTAGAATTCAACGGTTTTAATATTTGAATAGCTTAAAAAATCGATACTCTGTGTCATCTTTCGTACTCTTACCTTATCTAGTTTTACCTCATTTTGATAAGTTGAGAGGAACATTCATTCTCTCATCCATTTCATTTCACATTGGAAACAAGGGGCCAGGCCGTTGATCATGTGTCCTGTTAGTCCAGGCGTCAGAGACAGAAAATTTCCATATTGATGAAATAATTCCTATAAATGGTTTTATTGTTTCTATCGCTTGTTTTAGTGTTCAGTAACAGAAATGTGGAAAATTCCCCCCCAAATTTGCCCCGGAAATATTGTTTACACAAATTACTGTCGCGATTTTAGAGTTTCTCTTGAATATCTCGGTAAATATCGTTTGCAGCGAAAAAATTAATAAGTACAAAATTATTTCTCATAAAATTTTACACAAAAAAGCTCTTCACATTTTGTTTCATTTTGATGATAGTTTTGGAAATACAAGCGTGCGAAGGTGCGCGCGCAACTCAGTGACCGGAGAATACTCAGTAAACCCGTGGAGGATTGGGCAGATGTTCGGTTTTTCTACCTGCAGTCCCTCTGAGTGCCTTTTTGGATGGGCAGGGAGGGGAGGGGAAGCGTGTTTCAATAAGTTTTGTATAGTATCGACCGAACCATCACCACGTGTAGTCGAGTTAACGAAGTCGAAAATAACGTGTGATTTAACGTGTGATTTAACATGATTTTAATACAAAACTTAATGCCACTGCAGCAGCTAGAAACGATGAATGGGGGGCAGAAGTGATCCAGTAACTTGTTGATGTGATTGATCTGGTCGCAGCTGAGGGGAGGTACCTAAGTCCTGTCTATCTAAATTCAAAATCCATGTAAAATCCGAAAAATNTAACTTGTTGATGTGATTGATCTGATCGCAGCTGAGGGGAGGTACCTAAGTCCTGTCTATCTAAATTCAAAATCCATGTAAAATCCGAAAAATCCGCGGGCCGTCCTGCAGATCTCAACACTCAAAAGACTATTGACTTTATTTCTGCATACCTCGAAGAGAATCGAGATGAATGTCAGTTTTCTTTGAATGAACTAATCCAGAAATATGAAGGTGGAACACCTTGTGAAGCAACGATTAAACAGAAGTTATTGGAAAAATATAGAGATGAAATTATTATTACTGCAAATGTTAAGAAAGAACCAATAATTTGTTTTTGAGATATCGGCCATAAAATTCTTGCTGAGGCTTTTTACACCAGCAGAAGTAAAAATATCGAAGAAGAACGTATGAAAGTAGTTTCTGAAGTAGCCAACATCATCTTAGAGGACATCAGGTGAAAAGTGTATGAGCTAGATAAGTGTCCACCACCACACGAATTTTTGAAAAATGTAGAAAATGACGTACCGGAAAGCTTGCAAAATTTTCTGGAGACAATTATTCTCAAACATAAGAAAGGGGCTCCAACACCATGGAATCGAAAAATCACATCGATGGCGCATGCTATTATCACAGCTGCCCGACCAAGATCTTTCATTTCTTCACTGCAAGTGGGATTGGAGACTGTATTAAATCGCAAATATATAATTGCGGTTGTCGTAGGCATGGACTTTATTGTTCGGTGATTTTTTCTAATTGTGAAGGTCGAACTTGTTCCAATGTTGAGCCAATTGAAATCGATATCGACGAAGATGTTGATGAACCGATTGACATTGATTTGGAAAAGTTCTTGAACGTACAATTATCGGACGAAGATAGTGAAGGGGAGGAAGAAGTTAGAGAGACTGTGGCTGTGGATACTCAAGCAATCAGGGAACGTGAGAGACCGATGCTACTGCAATTGACGGATCAACCTGCCCCCAAAAGAAGAAGAATGATTCAATGAAGCATGGTGGTATGTACTGGAGACTTTTATAAATAAATTTCCAATCATTCCACCTGATTTCGTGTCTCAAATCATTTAAATATTGGTTATAGATGATTCATGCATGGCGGAGTACCAAGCGAGGGAGCGGTTCAGTACAGTCACNCCAATCATTCCACCTGATTTCGTGTCTCAAATCATTTAAATATTGGTTATAGATGATTCATGCATGGCGGAGTACCAAGCGAGGGAGCGGTTCAGTACAGTCACTACGAAAAAAAATGTAAAGCCTTTTTTCATTCAGAATTTTATAAGGAATAATTTTGTATTTAAGGTTTTTTCGCTACAGTGGATATTTATCGAGATATTCAATAAAAACGTTAAAATTGCAAATTCCAATTGTTTAAACAATACTTCCGGGGCGAATTTGAGGGGGAATTTTTGCATTTCTCTTCCTTAACATAAATACAAGGCATAGAAAAAGAAAAAACTTTTATAGGAATTTTGTGGATCAAAAATACCCTGACGCCTGGACTATGTACATGTAATTGATAATTTACCAGATGTGGTGGACAAATGGCATTTTTTGAAGTGAAACTTTTTTAGGCCCGGTAAGGCGAGTCGGATTTTAGAGCGCGCGAGAATCACGAGAAAACAGAACGCTGTGAGGAGAGTCGCGAGAGTAGGGGAGCGTCGCGGAGTGGGGGAACTCGAATACGGCTGTACTTACACGCACCCCGCTCTTACTTCGATCACTGCGGCACTGTACATATTGCGTCTGACGCGCTACCTCGTGAGTGAATAGAGAATTGCGCGTGGATTTGGCGTGACGCGTGTTGCTGTTATTGTTGATGCATGAGCCGTCGCCAAGTTATAACCTACGATTTATCTAGTGTCAGTTAGTCTTGCGTAATTTATCTAGTGCATTAATTATTGTTCATTAGTGATTATCGTATTCAAAAATTGATTAGGAGATTAGAGAGGTTAAGGTGAGTGTTCTTCAAGAATCAATGAGATTTTCGTGGATTATTGAAATGGTCGAAGTTCGTATTTATAAGTTTGAGGGTTTGTTTATTCGCAGAGTGATCATGCTAAAAACGAGTACGGAGTGCACCAGAGCCTGGCATGAGAGACATTGGGCACAAAAATCAACAAAACCAAAAAAAAAAAATGAATCAAAGACTACAACAGAACGGAGCAGAGCGTATCGTGCTCGAAAAAAGGCATTGGAAGTTGTTGTTCAAACTCTGCCGTCCTTCCCAAGCAATCCAAGGCCAACAGTGGATGATGCCACAAATGTTGCAGGCCCCTCGCGGCTCAATGATAACACAAGCGTGCCCTATTCGAAATTCAGTGCTAATCAAAGTGCTCGACGAGAGTTTGACAAGAAATTCTTCAATAATCCTTTCGGTTTAGTATGTGGGATGTGTGATCATCTATGGTTCAAGGAGGATTTAAAGAAGATTACCCCTGAACATCAGCAATTGCTCGGTACAGAATTTCCAGAGGCTAATTTCAAGGACGTAATGGCATGTAGGTGTTGTACACAGTCTATGCAGCGTAAACATGTGCCAACATTCGCGAAATTGAACGGATTTTCTTATCCTCCACGAACAGAACATCTACCAAACCTGGATTTAGTGTCAGAGAGACTCATCAGCCCTCGCATACCGTACATGCAGATCAGACGTTTACGACATGTCCATGGCCAGTATGGAATTTACGGCCAGATCATTAATGTCCCTGTGTGTGTGGACACTACGGTACATCATCTACCCAGAAATATCGATGATGATCATCGTATTTATGTTCATACAAAACGACGAAGGATCCATAAGTCTAGTTACATAAGTGGATTAATTAGCAAACGGAATATCAAGACGTGGTTACGGCATTTAATCGAAACTCCTTTACACAAATTCTACAATATAATAATCAATCAGTCTTTCTTCGACGAAACGATAATAAATGAGGTGCCTAGAGATGAAATTAGTGAGGATATACTGATCGAAGATAGCCTAAATGCTCAGCAACAGACGCTGCAATGGAACGAGGAAAAATATCTCAGGATTGCACCAGGTGAAATGAATGTACCCAAAAGCTTATTGTTTGATGAACATGCTGAAGAGCTGTCTTTCCCCAGCATATATCTCGGACATTACAGAGTTTTCAAGGAAGGGATACGCGTCACTCCATTTATGATGGCCTCGAGTGAATTGAGGCGATCTGATCGTCGTGGAGTGACACCGTATGATCTCTTGTACATGGCGATGAAAATAATGAGACTGAGAGTGCGAGACTCACTCACTATTGCCTTCAAGCATGTTGGAAAGGTTACAAAAATAACTAAACAATAAATTGAATCGGAAGAATATGTTAATCAATGCATAGAAACCAATCTAGCCTTCTTCAGGTGTATACCTAATTCCAGTTGGTATTGGGCTGATCGTAAAAAAGATCTCTTTGCGATGATAAGGCAGCTGGGAAAGCCTACACTGTTTCTACCGATGAACGCAAATGAAATCAGTTGGACTGATTAATTTCAGACATTATACAGGGTGTTTCAGAAGTACATGGACATCTGAACACCCTAGGATCAGGGGGTGAATCTGAGCAGAAAAGTCCTCTTGCACTTTTCGACCAGACTCACCCCTAAAAAGTTATTAGCAATTAAGGGTGGGCCAATGGGG
>NW_021680827.1:62870-72401 GCF_001412515.2 Diachasma alloeum | reverse complement strand
TAGAATGATCGTGTCAAAACCGATCTTGTAGAGGTTTTGGACATCACATTATAAAAATTCATAGAAGCGCTGAAGAAAAACTACTTGAAGAGAGAAGCTTGAAAAGTTGTCGGGACAACAGCCACGATGGGACTGACTTAAACTCAAGTTTTAAATCTAAGGATTGGCTCAAAACACCTCCACTAGACCAAAAAGTTGCGCGCGCGATTCTGGCCCAGAGGAAAGGGAAGAGGGGTATGCTAAAACAGAACAGGGGAAATGAAAAGAGGGAGGAAGGGAAAGCGTGCGACGTCGCCAGTTTTCCTCTTGAGGGGTCTCAGGCCCTCCGCGTAGGAATACAACGAACAAAGGAGAACCCAAATACGTGTGGACCACTTGAAACAGAGAAACTTTCGAAATATACCAGAATTGAGATTTTACGATTTTACGACTGGGACCGATGGGTTTATTTTTCTCTCTGAGTTTAGAATTTTCAGGAAAAGCCTTTCTGTAACGAATTTTGGAGAGTAATAAATTGAGAACTCAACTCAAGTACTTGACATTTACGATTGCTGGCAACGGTTTTTCTTACACTCGCCAAATTATTTTTTATCCATTGTTCATTGTCCTCTGCTCGACCATTTTCTTGGCATTCTCAAATTTCAGACTTTTTATATTCATTTTGAAATAATAATTCAAATCTCGCGGATTAAAGTGGCCGATAAATAGTGCCATCTATAAAATTCAACGATGGGACGTTACACCTTTCCCCATTCTATAAAAATTAGACTCAACAAGAGTCTAATTTTTCAAACAAGTTTCATGTCTTATTCACATAATTATGAACTATTTAAGCGAATTTACAGCGTCAAGTTTACATTTGAATATTTATATGAACAATTATTTACATTCTTATGGTTCTATGTCTTTGATGGTTTCTTTGATACAAATGCGGGTTTCAACTTATTAATATGTACTGTTTTTGTACGATAGTCTGTCAGTTTTATCACTGCATTTTCTTTATTTGTAACTTTTTGTATCTCATAAGGGCCTAGATAATTAGGATCTAATTTATTAGTCTTTGCGTCATTGATTAAGAATACCCAATCACCCGATTGAAAATGTCTCTCATTCACAGCACTGTCATAGTATTGTTTGGATTTGAATTTGGCTAAATCGACATTATCAACTGCGCGTGATTGTGTTTCTCGTAACTTATCTACTAAATCGCCTAAATAATCTGTATATACAGGTACAGTACTTTCTTTGACAAAGTTTCAAGGAATACGCGCTAATCTGCCAAAAATTAATTCATGCGGTGTAAAACCTGTCGANTCGACTAAAACCAAATGACTTCTTTCAAGAGAGCCATTGGTTTGGGGATGGAAAGCTGTTGTTTTTAACTGTTGAATTTTGAATAATTTTGCTAGATGTTTCATTACTTTCCCAACAAAGTTTGAACCTTGATCGGTTAAAATTGCTTCAGGACAACCAAAAATGCAAATGAAATTTTCTGTGAAAGCTTTGGCAATGTCAATGTCTTTTGTTTCAGCTAGTGGGATGGCTAATGAATATTTTGTTAAGTTGTCCTGGATGGTTAAAACATATCTATTGCCGGAAGTGGTAATAGGTAATGGACCGACAATGTCAAGTGCTACTTTTTCAAATGCTGTCTGCGGGGTATCAGTTACTATCATTGGTTGTCTAGTCTTTACTCTAACTAATTTATTTTTCTGGCAAATAACACAATGTTTGATAAAGTTCTGGATTTGTGATTTCATGTTCTCCCAAAAATACATACGTCGAATTCTATCGTAGGTTTTTACAATACCCTTGTGTCCAGCCACTGCAGACTCGTGGATTTGTTTAATAATATTTTCTCGTTTGTCTATTCCAGGGATTTCTGTTTGATTGAGACAAAGGGTTACATGATAACCTTGGGGAAATGTTTTCTCTAAATACATCTTAATGTTACCCCAGGGGAGTTTATCAAGTCCGCCTCCAGTTGTTGCGATTCTCACGGTTTTTACATCAAAATAATCCATTGTTTCTTTCAATTTTGGAATGCTAGAATTAATATTTGTCAAAATCGTTTTTTCTTCAACTGAATCTTTGATAACAACAAGGCAAATATGAAAATTTCCATGTTTAAAGATAACAACATCACCGATTTCAGGCTTATCTTTGGGGAAATCATCTTCTGCGATATAGCTCCTAGCTAGAAGCTCTTGAAATACAGGGGTTCTCATTTTAAAATCTGCAGAGATAAAAGTCGCGATGTTATCTTTTTTCATAAAAATTCCATCTCTAGTTTCACTAAAAACATTCAAGGGGATACGTTGTTTAACTCGTTTTCCGTGTTTAACTTTTAGTGGTGCGTTGGGGGCATTTAATTCTTCTTCATCTGAACTAATTTGATCATCGTAATCACTGATATCATCTGGAATTTCTTCATCTAAAACTTGAGCTTGAGGAGGTGATTCTTCTGAATCTAAATGGAAAATCCAACTGGTATTTTCCATGTGGAAACTTGAACATTTTTCACAAACACGGCTACTCTCGTTGGGGCTATTTTCTCTGTCTTTTGATAATAATTTTGATAAATTCTGATTGATTTGACTTCCCTGGGATGCCTCTAGTGTTAGTACTTCTCTCTGTTTCTCTACTATTTTCTGAAATTCTAATGGTTCATGCGTGCACGTCTTATTACTGAAATTTTTGTTTGGCATGTCGCTCCACGCCTCCGGGCCCGGAAAAATTACAAACTCTATTCTTACTGAAGGGGGAGACTCCAGTAGGTCAGTAGTATCCCTCACAGACAGTACTGTGTCCGTTCGGCCAACGTCTTCCTGTTCCATAGGGGCCCCCTGACCCAAAGTATAAGTCTCTCTCCTTTCATTCTCTGATCCTGTAGTGAAACCTTCCTGCAAGTTAACGCGTTTTCTTGCATTTAGGCTCACTCCAGCACCATGAGTTGGGTCATCACGCTCAATGAACCCCTGAGTTTGTTTTTCTAATTGTTCACTACGCTCAGTGGACAACCGTTCATCACGCTCAATGAACTGTTTATCATTTTTCTTAAATTGTTCACTACGCTCGGCGAACAACCGTTCATCACTCTCAATGAACTGTTTATCATTTTCCTGAAATTGTTCTAAAATGTTTCTATCTCTTGAGTACATCCCCAGGAAGTCTACTGTCTCTTTTTCAACACTTAGGCTTTTGGTAAACTTGATATTTGCTATTGTTAACTGTGATAACTCAACAGGATTTCGTGAAAGCGCATCAGCATTAGCGTTCAGTCGTCCTGGCTTGTAAATTACTTCGTATTGATACTCTCTCAATAATAATACCCAACGAAGCAGCCGTGATTGAGGATCTTTTATTTTATGTGCCCACACTAGAGGTCGATGATCCGTCACAAGTTGGAATTTTGTTCCGTATAAATAGGAGCGAAAATGCTTCACAGCAAAGACCATTGCATACAATTCCTTCTCAATAACAGAATAACTGAGTTCAGGTGGTTTCAATAATTTTGACGCATAGGAAATGGGTAAATCTTTACCAATCTCACCCTGGCTGAGAACTGCTCCAAGGGCATAAAAGGAAGCATCTGTTGTGACGATGAAAATTCTTTTAAAATCGGGGAATTGCAGTATAGGTTCTTTACACAAGAGATCTCTCAAGTGTTCAAAAGCATTTTGACATTCAGTACTCCAAATGAAAGGTTGATTCTTCTTTAATAATTGTGTCAATGGACGAGAGATTCTGGCAAGATTGGGAATAAAACGTCGGTAATAACCGATAAGACCAAGGAATTGTTTTATGTTCTTTGGTGTTTTGGGGAGTGGGAATTCTTGAACCGATTTTACTTTGGAGGAATGTGGGGTCACCCCTTTATCACTCACGATGTGACCTAAATATGTGACACTCATCTGCAAAAATCGACATTTGTCAATCTGCAAAGTCAACCGACTTGTACGAAGTCTTCCCAACAACTTCATGAGTTTTCTCTCATGATCCTCCAATGATGACGCATAGATGACAATATCATCAAGATATACAAAGAGGTCTGCACCCTGGAGTCCAGTGAGCACTTGATCCATTAGACGCTGGAACGTCGCTGGTGCATTCTTGAGACCAAAGGGCATCCTGGTGTAATGGTAATGTCCATTGGGGGTGGAAAAAGCGGTTTTGATTTTATCTTTCTCATCCATGGGGATTTGATGGAAACCAGAGGCAAGGTCTAGCACTGAAAAATATTTTGCACCTCCCAACTGGTCCAGAATATCGATAATATTGGGAAGAGGATAGGCATCTGAGACAGTTTTTACATTGAGATTCCGAAAATCTATCACCATACGCCACTTCTTATTACCCGCTGAGTCTGCTTTTTTAGGAACTATCCAGATCGGGGAATTGTATGGAGAAGAAGAGGGTTCAATTATGTCTGACGCGAGTAAATCCTTGATTTGCTTCTGGATTTCTTCTTTATGGATTTGAGGGAACCTGTATTGTTTCGTTGAGATAGGAATTTCATCTGTAGTTGGAATTTTATGAGTCATTACATTCGTACCCTATAACCGATCACCTGGAAGCTGGACTTGATAAGGGAATTTCGCAAAAATTCTAAGAATACTTTCTTTTTCTTCAGAATTTAGATTTTCCAAATGGAGACTATCGCCAAGTCTTTTCATTCTTTCCTCGACAGATTCTGATTCAATTCCATAACAGGTTTTGATTGGTTTTTCAGAATAATTCTCAATTTCCTCAATATATTGAGCAGGAATATTGAGTTCTCGTTCTTCCTTGTTGCAATTAATTACATAAATCCACATAATACCTTTATTATTGGTTACTAAAGCCTCTTCCCCATAAAGATTTGCTCTCAAATTTAATCGTGATAAATACCCTTGTTTTATTTCTGTGTTCAATACTTTAATTCCAACCTTTTTCTTGCAATGAGCAGGAACTGTCACTCTAGTTTGCATTAGTGGAATTTTGATTCCCTTATTATTTATTCGTAAACTGCTGTCAGAAAAACAGAGCGTTGCTCTTTCGTTTCGTAAGAACTGCGCACCTAATATACCGTCGTATTTAATGGGGAAATCTGCACGAATAATATGAAATTTGCATGTTACGGAATCAAACGTGATTTGAGCTTCACCAATTGTCTCATCTGACACTGGGGTAATGCCTCTCAATGAAAAGCGTTTATCTCGATTAATTTTGATACCCGGTTTTAATGCATTTTCTTTCAATAAATTAATATCAGCCCCGGAGTCGACAAGGAGTCAATTTTTCATGTTTATCAAATCATCATTTGTGATAGTGACACAAGGGAGTGTCATCTGCTCCGCTTGATTGGTGTTAATCGATGCTGATTTGAGGGAGTTTTGGGAATTTGACTGAGAATTTTGTCTATTGACATTGTTAGAATTATTATAACGACAATTGCGTGTAGAATGCCCAGTCACTTTGCAATTAACACAATAACCCGGTTTATACTGACTGTGACATTGGTTCATCATGTGGTCCGTTTTCCCACAAGCATGACAAATTGTTTGATTTCTCATTGTATTATTACCTGAACTCTTAATCTGTGTAACATTTACTCTGGCTGATCTGTGTGATCGATTGTGTGGATTATACGGTCCGTGATTTTTATAATGACCATTCTGATGAATTCGCGAATAATTCAGAGAGGGGCGATTGTCCTGGCTTTCTGTGTTGGTTGAAATTTTATTTTGCTCGTGCTTGAAAATATCGGTACGTTGTTCAATCTCTTTTTGTTTTTCAATCGCGATTTTAACTGCTGCTTCGAAATTTATCGGTTTTTCATTTGAAACTTGTGAACTCAACTCACCGCTCAAACCGCGAATAAAACTATCGCTAGCTCCTTCTTGTATTGTCGCCAAAAGGCCGGCTGAAAGTTCAATTGGATATTTCTCTTGAATTAATTCTGTAATTCCCTGAATAACAACATTTATTCTCGCGACATAATCGATGATTTTTTCTTTCGGTTTTTGTTGAATAATTGCCAGTTGACCCTGCCATTGAGAAAGTGTCTGGCGAGGTGCAAATGCTTGTTTGAGATTAGCAAAAATACTGTCAAGAGTCAAAGTAGTCTGATTTGCAATATATTTGCTGGCTCTACCGGAAATCTTTGATTTTATCAATTGTATGAAATAAGTGTGATAAGTCGGTGATGCAAGCGAAACTGCTTGTTTGCACAAATCGATGAAATTGTTTACTGGGATATTGTCTCCATTGAAGTTTGGAATTAAGTTTGAAATATCTTTGATGGACATTGAAGGCAGAGATTCTTGGCTGCTCGTACTCGCTCGATTTCCTGATACTAATTCTGATTGTAACACATTATTTGTGCGATTACTTGAAACATCACTCGCTGAACCTAATGGGTCTCTAACATTTCTCGTTTGTACAGATTCCTCCCTTCTTGTATTTCCCCTGGTAGCTCCTCTGACAGGCGGCATTTTAACGTTTAAAATTAAAATTTCCTCAGTGAAATAATTATTTTAAAATTCCTAATAAATGCTTCTCTCTTCTAGAAAAATTATCTGAACTGAAAATTTTGTGCTCTCTCTACTAGGTATGGACGAGGCTGCGGCCCGATCAGTGTATCTCGCTACTACTCAGTAAAACTGCAGAAAACCTGAGCAATACCCTGACTTGTCCATCCTCAAAAATGATACTTATTTATAGACTTACAATTCTTTTACGAATTACAGCTAATCCAATTGTTTCACTTGTCGGTATAATTTTCTCTTTGATTCACTAATTGTCCATAAATTTTCACTTCGCACTTTATTCTGCTCGATGAATCCTCTAGAAACTGCCTGGCTGCAACCGCCCTGGACCTCTTAGCTGGAACTGCCGGAACTCTACTTCACTCGACCCCGATGTTGACAGGAAAAATATTTAATTGAATTCAAAAATTCAAATTCCACTTCCGATGAATGCGGCTATCCCACCGCTGTCACCAATTTGTTATGTCCTATACAAGTTACTAGGAGGACAGTAGCGCCATTTGGAATATTGAGCGCCAAACTTTCAAGTGTGGATCCGTTAGCCGCTAAACCTCTGATGAGGACTCCATCGATGTTGACACCTTCAATGATAGGATAATTGGATTGAAGGTTTATTTGTGAATAAATCCAAACACCAGTGCTTAGGAGAGCACATTAACACTTTTATTCAAAATAACTCTTGACTCAAAAATCTAATACTTGGACTACAAACTGGATGAACTTCTAATAAACTTATAAAAAATCATAAAAACTGAAGAAAAACTACTTGAAGAGAGAAGCTTGAAAAGTTGTCGGAACAACAGCCACGATGGGACTGACTTAAACTTAAGTTTTAAATCTAAGGGTTGGCTCAAAACACCTCCACTAGACCAAAAAGTTGCGCACGCAATCCTGGCCCAGAGGAAAGGGAAGAGGGGTATGCTAAAACAGAACAGGGGAAATGAAAAGAGGGAGGAAGGGAAAGCGTGCGACGTCGCCAGTTTTCCTCTTGAGGGGTCTCAGGCCCTCCGCGTAGGAATACAATCAACAAAGGAGAACCCAAACACGTGTGGACCACTTGAAACAGAGAAACTTTCGAAATATACCAGAATTGAGATTTTACGATTTTACGACTGTGACCGATGTGTTATTTTTCTCTCTGAGTTTAGAATTTTTAGGAAAAGCCTTTCTGTAACGAATTTTGGAGCGTAATAAATTGAGATCTCAACTCAAGTACTNCTTTCTGTAACAAATTTTGGAGAGTAATAAATTGAGAACTCAACTCAAGTACATGACATTTCCGATTGCTGGCAACGGTTTTTCTTACACTCGTCAAATTATTTTTTGTCCATTGTTCATTGTCCTCTGTTCGACCATTTTCTTGGCATTCTCAAATTTCAGACTTTTTATATTCATTTTGAAATAATAATTCAAATCTCGCGGATTAAAATGGCCGATAAATAGTGCCATCTATAAAATTCAACGTCGGGACGTTATAGAAACTGGCTCCGATACCATGTACCATGATGCCCGTGATGGTATCATGGTATACCATTTTTCACGCGAGGAATGAAGGGAATGTCCTAACAATTCATTATCTTCGGATAACTTTATTAAATATTTTAATGCTTTTCTTTCCTGAAAATAGCATTGATTATATGGCTTCTATCACCAGCTGAAATCTTTTCAATGAATCTCCCATGACAATAAAAAAAGTTGGTTTAAAAAAAACGTCCGTCTCTGTCCAGTACGAGTTTTAACTTATCGCTTGTCATTATTGATGCCGTTTGACACTCAAACCCTGTTGGTAGAAGCGATAATCGATCTTCGTTTGAATTATTGGTACATCCAATTTCATGAAAAATTTGAGGTTTAAGAATGGTAAAGCGGACACTATTCAGAGACACCAAGAGCGCCAGCGACTCTCGGAAGGACCATCAGTCGATAAAATGGAATTTGTCCGATGGAATGTCCGACGAATCATGTACAGCGAGACAAAACTTGCACCAATCATCAAATTCGTTACAATACAGGGAGCCCTCACGTTTGAAAAAATCGTATGGAACTTTTCTATACGAATTGTGTATAGAATGATCCTATACGATTTCTATAGGTTTTTCGTATATGATATTCGGACTTTTCTATACGAAAATTTTCTATACGAAGTTTTTCTATACGAATACTTTTTCATCGCATTCTCTATGTGAATTTTAATTCTATACGATTTATTCCTATACGCTCGAGAGAAATGCGTATAGAAATCCGGCGATTCTATACACGAGGTTTCTATCCATTCGCCTGGGAATCGTATAGGGGTTTCTATAGGGATTATTCTATACGATTTATTCCTATACGCTCGAGAGAAATGCGTATAGAAATCCGGCGATTCTATACACGAGGTTTCTATCCACTCGCTCGAGAGAAATGCGTATAGAAATCCGGCCATTCTATACACGAGGTTTCTATCCATTCACCTGGGAATGGTATAGGGGTTTCTATAGGGATTATTCTATATGATTTATTCCAATACGCTCGAGAGAAATGCATATAGAAATCCGGCGATTGTATACACGAGGTTTCTATCCATTCACCTGGGAATCGTATAGGGAATTCTATAGAGATTATTCTATACGATTTAATCCTATACGCTCGAGAGAAATGCATATAGAAATCCGGCGATTGTATACACGAGGTTTCTATCCATTCACCTGGGAATCGTATAGGGAATTCTATAGAGATTATTCTATACGATTTAATCCTATACGCTCGAGAGAAATGCATATAGAAATCCGGCGATTCTATAAACGAGGTATCTATCCATCCGCCTGGGAATCGTATAGGGAATTCTATAGAGATTATTCTATACGATTTATTCCTATACGCTCGAGAGAAATGCGTATAGAAATCCGGCGATTCTATACACGAGGTTTCTATCCATTTGCCTGGGAATCATATAGGGGTTTCTATAGGGATTATTCTAGATGATTTATCCCAATACGCTCGAGAGAAATGCGTATAGAAT
>NW_021680827.1:60435-62845 GCF_001412515.2 Diachasma alloeum | reverse complement strand
GAGGTTTCTATTCATTCCCCTGGGAATCGTATAGAGGTTTCTATAGGGATTATTCTATACGGTTTATTCCATACGCTCGAGAGAAATGCGTACAGAAATCCGGCGAATCTATACACGAAGTTTCTATCCATTCGCCTGGGAATCGTATAGGGGTTTCTATAGGGATTATTCTATACGATTTATTCCTATACGCTCGAGAGAAATGCGTATAGGAATCCAGCGATTCTATACACGAGGTGTCTATCCATTCGCCTGGGAATCGTATAGAGGTTTCTATAGGGATTATTCTATACGAAATATTCCTAAGTAGTGTGATAGGGGGATTCTGGATCAACGTTTTGGTTGACCAAGTGTTGGATGGTAGTCCGCGAGGGGGGGTGTTGGGTGAAAGGGTTGATTAATTCGCTGGTCGCGGTTTAATTTGCGAGTTGATGCGCGGATCCGCGGTTTAATTCGCGGGGTCGTGGTTTACTTCGCGGTTTGATGAATTAATTCGCGGTTTTTCCCTCGAAGTGACGAAAGGGTTAATTGATTCGCGGTTTGATTCGCAGTTTGATGAATGAATTCGCAATTTCTTCTATCGAAATGATGAAAGGGTTAATTGATTCGCGGTTTGATTAATCAATTCTCGATTTGTTCCCCTCAAAGTGATGAAAGTGTTAATTAATTCGCGGGATCGCGGTTTAATTCGCGGTTTGATGAATTCATTCGCGACTTTTTCCCTCGAAGTGATGAAAGGGTTAATTAATTCGCGGTTTGATTCGCGGTTTGATTAATTAATTCGCGATTTCTTCCCTCGAAGTGATGAAAGGGTTATTTAATTCGCTGGTTAATCAATTTAATTCACGGTTTTGCGTTACAAAGGACCTTCTCGATGGAACTAGTCAATCCACCCCGCGAGGGGGGTGAGTGAAAGCTTTAACTAATTCGCTGCTGTAGAAATCATAGAAGGGGCTCCTCTTCTTCGTCAAACATTGACACCTGTGTCTATGAAAAGAGATTGAGACAAGAACACTCAGACAATAAGCAGACAATAACCACTAGTCAGTCATTTGATTCGCGGATTGATGAATTCATTTCTAATTTTTTGATTGAAAGGAGTTTGATTGACATCGTATTCAATCCACCCCCGCGAGATGGTGGGTGAAAGGGTTGATTAATTCGCGGGTCGCGGTTTGATTCGCGGATTAATCTTTTAATTCACGCTTTGGGTACTAGAGAGAGTCACCCACCGAATAATTAATCGTCCCGAGTGAGGGGGTGGGTGGGTGCGTGAAAGGGTTAATTAATTCGCGGGCTAATTAATTGATTAATTAATTAACATATTATTGGACTTCAGTGGAAATTATTCACGACTGAATTATTCCACCCCGCGGGTTGGGTAGGTGAAAGGGTTGCTTGAAGCACGAATCAATTAATTCGTGATTCCAATTCATGAGCTGGTGAGGAATGGTCTCAAACATGTCTGAACCTGCAAGCGTCAGAGAGGGTCCACTTGATATAGCCGACTTGAGTTCTTCACAGTTGCGGGTCAGCCATTTCAGCCCCCCACGGACAGCATTGAACTTCTTGGGATTTCCGGTCCTTTGATGTTTACCGACCCACTTGACATTTTCCAGACATGCTCGAACTTGGGATTTCCGACCCTTTGACTTCACCGACCCACTTGACATTTTCCAGACATGTACGAACTTGTATCTACTTGGGATATCCGGCTCTTTTATGTTTACCACTCCCATTTCTCGGAAAATCGTTGTTTAAATAATGTGTATTTGTTTATTTAATGTTGAAAGTGGAGGGTACAAGAGTGGGGGGGTTGATGTATATAACCTACAAAATTTCTATGTCCACCATCAGTTCGGTACATTGTTCTCTATGAAGAACAGTCTCCAGCGACAGGAATTTAAGAAACGTTTAAATCTTCTCCTCAAGAACATTCAAGAAGTGAAACAAGTTATACAGTTTAGCAGTGACATTCGACTACTCTGCTGCAATCTTCAGAAGACTCAAATTCAAGCTTAAGTTGGATATTCGAGTGAAAATTCATCATGGATTTCAACAAAATCAACGCTGTGGCACAATTGAAAGATCTTCCTCTCGTGAAACTTGAGGATTTGGAAGCTGGAGCTTTCTACATCATCACCGCAGCTCGCAAGGTGAATACAAAATATGGAGTGGGTGTTATTCTCCATCTCTCGGACTCTCATTCAGTCTTTGTGAATACTAGACTGGCCAAGTTCTTCGCTGAGAATATAAAGATGTTCGAGAATTTCCAAAAATATATCGGAAAAGGTACAATAACATTGGAATATTTGGGAGGAAAATACCACAATATCCGCCTTCACCCCGATCCAATGCTGCTGCTTGCAAGCCCTGCTGATGAGGTGAATTTTGACGTTATCAACGCTGT
>NW_021680827.1:43594-44212 GCF_001412515.2 Diachasma alloeum | reverse complement strand
GGTACAAGAGTGGGGGGTTGATGTATATAACCAACAAAATTTCTATGTCCACCATCAGTTCGGTACATCATTCTCTATGAAGAACATTCTCCAGCGACAGGAATTTAAGAAACGTTTAAATCTTCTCCTCAAGAACATTCAAGAAGTGAAACAAGTTATACAGTTTAGCAGTGACATTCGACTACTCTGCTGCAATCTTCAGAAGACTCAAATTCAAGCTTAAGTTTGATACTCGAGTGAAAATTCATCATGGATTTCAACAAAATCAACGCTGTGGCACAATTGAAAGATCTTCCTCTCGTGAAACTTGAGGATTTGGAAGCTGGAGCTTTCTACATCATCACCGCAGCTCGCAAGGTGAATACAAAATATGGAGTGGGTGTTATTATCCATCTCTCGGACTGTCATTCAGTCTTTGTGAATACTAGAATGGCCAAGTTCTTCGCTGAGAATATAAAGATGTTCGAGAATTTCCAAAAATATATCGGAAAAGGTACAATAACATTGGAATATTTGGGAGGAAAATACCACAATATCCGCCTTCACCCCGATCCAATGCTGCTGCTTGCAAGCCCTGCTGATGAGGTGAATTTTGACGTTATCAACGCTGTCGCAGAG
>NW_021680827.1:34567-43520 GCF_001412515.2 Diachasma alloeum | reverse complement strand
CTTCACCCCGATCCAATGCTGCTGCTTGCAAGCCCTGCTGATGAGGTGAATTTTGACGTTATCAACGCTGTTGCAGAGTTCAAAGAGCTGCCCCAGATAAAAATATCTCAATTGCAGCGTAACTATGTGTACACCATCACTGCAGCCTTCAAAGTAGAGACAAAATATGGTGTAGGAGTTATTTTGCATTTGTCGAATGCTCATTCTGTTTTCGTGAATAACAGATTGGCCAAGTTTTTTGAGGATAATCCTAAACAATTTGAGAATTTTTGCAATCATGTCGAAAAGGGTTCACCAACGTTGCAGTATTCCGGAGGAGAATCTAACGCCGTCTTCATGCAACCTGATCCGAACGTGAAAGTTGAAAATAAGGCAGATCAAGCGCATTTCGACAAAATCAATGCTGAATTAAGAGAACTCCCACTGCTCAAACTGTCTCAGCTGGCATTGAACACTCGATACACCATTACCGCAGCTTTGAAAGTTAATACAAAGTATGGAATGAGTGTAATCGTTCATTTAAATAATGCCCATTCAGTTTTCCTGAACCGAAGGACGTCAAAATTCTTCATCGAAAATCCCAAACAATTCGCTGGCTTGTTGGATGAAATCAAGCGAGGATCAGCCAAGTTGGAATACCTGGGTGGGGAATACAATGAAATTAAATTCCATGCAGAGGATGAGGGGAGTACAGCTTAAATGACGAATCAAATAGAACAAGGATCTTTTTTTGTTTTTTTTTTGTCTTCATTCATATATTTTGTATACAAAAAAATGATTCTTTTTATGATTATAACCAATGTAATAGTATATAAGAAGTACATGAATAAATTTTACAATTGAAAATATTTTTTTCTATAAAAATTATTACACTTCACAGAATCCCTCATCATAGGAGGTGTCCCATCAAAATTATCACCTCTGGTTTCTCGATGATGTTCCAAACAAAGTTTACATCCTGCAATGAACCAATCAGCTCGCATCTCATCAGTCAACTTGTCCCAAGCATCATGAACGTGTGACGGAGCAACAGTACTTATAAATGAGTGGGGTAGGTAGGCAATATCCTCACAATCCATTGATTTCAAGTTGTGTAATTTGTAGTATATATCGAAGGATCGTTCAGCAGATCGTTTTATCATCTTCTTCAAAATCCATTTTTGAAGCTCCGCAACATTCTTGACAGCACATGCCATATTATCCTTAAGATGACTATGGTAAGGACAAGCGTAAGATGGTAGTTCTTTAAATTCTGACAATGAGGGGGTATTCTCGAAAGATTCCTCCATATCAGCTATCAACGTTGCTATGGAAGGACTGCAAATTTTCCGCAACCATGCTTTCTTCTCTGCACCCTTAACATAAATTCTCTTGATCTTTCCCCACGTTTCCCACTCTTTTCGAATTATCTCTTCAACTTCATCACACTACTATCACACACATCTTGCGAAACAATTCCAGGGTGCAGTGACATTACTTCCAATTACTAAAGAGAAATACGTTTTCTTCACGAAATCGGTCAAATCGACAAGAGTCCACTTGAGATTCATTGACTCATTCCGTTTTATGGCAAGCAGTAGTGATAAACTTTCGTCATATTTAGAGGATGAAAAAATGGGAATCACAGCCAGTCATTACCCCCAAAAACGACAAAATTCGAACTCGTTACACACAAAAGAGTTTTTCTGCCCTCCGGCCGGAAAGCGTCAACTTCCTGGCCGCTGCGCTAAACGAAGTTGCCACTTTCCGGCTACGTCGAGCAGAAAAATTGTATACACACCTTGGCCAGTAAATAAGAAAGCCTCAGTTTGTTGACCTCGGCTTCGCCTCGGCCGACAATTACATGTGATCTGAGACATTCCTTACTTTACTGGCCAAGGTGTATAATCTGCTATTCCCATACGAATACTTAGATTCATGGGGGAAATTAAGTGAACGCCAATTACATCGGAAAGAAGACTTTTATTCTCGATTGAATGATGAGAATATATCAGATAAAGATTACAATCATGCATGTGATGCATGGAAAAATTTCGACATCAAGACACTCGGTGAATACGCGGATTTATATCTGAAAACTAACGTCTTGTTGCCGGCCGATATTCTCGAGAATTTTCGATGGAGTTGTTTCGCCTCATACAACTTGGACCCCCTTCATTATTATACTGCGCCAGGGCTGGCGTTTGATGCAATGTTACAAACACTGGAGTTCAATTGGAATAATTACAAGACCCTGAGATGTTCCTTTTCATTGAGTAAGGCATTCGAGGAGGATTGTCGCAGTGTTCAAACCGATATGGAAGGACAAATAACCACTACATGGGAGCTGATGAGTATAACCTTGAAGAAGAAAAATCGTATTTGATGTATCTGGATGTAAACAACTTATATGGAACAGCAATGAATCATCATTTGCCGAATGGGAACTTCTGTTGGCTGGAAGATTGGTCATCCCTCAACGTCCTCAGGATTCCAAATGACTCAGAGACTGGGTACATCCTGGAGGTTGACCTGGAGTACCCACAGAAATTGCATGAAGAGCATAAAGATTTACCATTGTGCCCAGCGCATATAATCCCCCCCAAATGGTCAATCAAAGTTACCAAAATTATTGACGACGTTCAACTAAAAAAAAATACGTCATTCATTATACGAATTTAAAACAATATTGTAGTTTGGGCTTGAAAATTACTAGAATCCATAGAATCTTGAAGTTCTCTCAGAGCTTATGGTTAAAAAAAAATATGGATTTAAAGACCAATTACCGGAAAAATTCCCAGAATAACTTTGAATTTTTTTTTTTATAAATTAGTGAATAATGCTGTTTTTGGAAAAACAATGGAGAACGTTAGAAAACATCTGGATGTAAAACTAGTTTCAAATTGGCAGGAACGATGGGGTGCTGAGAGTTGGATATCGAAAAGTAACTTTCATAGCAGTATTATCTTTGATAAGGATTTGGTAATAATTCAAATGTTAATAAGTCGATATACATAGGTTTCAGTATTCCAGACATTTCTAAAACATACATTTACGATTTTCACTATAATTATGTAAAAAATACTTTTAAGGATAGAGCAAAACTATTGCACACAGACACTGATATTCTTATTTATCATTTTAAAGTGGAGGATATTTATGAAATTATGAAAAGTGATATCGATAAATTCGACACTTAAGATTATCCAATAAATAATGTATATAATATATCTCTAAAGAATAAGAAGAAATTAGGTTTAATGAAAGATGAGAATCATGGTAAAGTCATGACTGAGTTCGTGGGACTCCGAGCAAAAATGTATAGTTTTAAAGTGTCTGGTGAAGATCGAGAAAAATCGCGGGCCAAAGGAGTGAAAAAATCAGCATTGAAACGTATTACATTTGAAGACTATAACGCCTGTTTGATCCAACATAAAAATGTATGGATGTCACAGAATATGATTAGGTCGATCAAACACGATGTGTTCACGATCAATCAAACTAAACTAGCTCTGAGTTGGCATGATGATAAGCGCATTCTCCTGCCAAATACGACAGATACTTTACCTTACGGGTTTAAGCATAATAATATTGTAAATAATTTGTAAAAAAAAGATGGATGGGAGAAATAAAAACATAGTTTGTTAGGAAAAAAAATAGTTTTTTTATTCAGTAAAATGCCTCATACATGTGTCTCTTTAATCCACCCAACGATTATGCTACCAGTTTCATCTTCTTTTGTTACTCGGAACAACAACAACAATAATGCTATAAGCCAAAGAAAAAACATTCCCACTGCTGCTGCTGCAAAAAATAATATTGTGACGGATGATTGCTCATCTTTTTCACACTCATATAAAAACTCATCTAGTTGTACATAATATTGTGGGAGTAATTCAACGTATTTTTGCACCATCTGAGTAACATTGAGATTTCTAGCAGTGATATATTCCGCTGATATTTCTACAAATTGTTGATAGCCAATCATCGTTGCATATGATGTATAAGCCTCACATCCTGTCTTAACTTGAAGAATTCCTGTGCCTGAGATATTCATTGCATCTCTCCACTCTCCTCCACATGAAAAATTCACGTCCTCTCTCTGCGGCACTGAGTATAGCCAGCCCTTTTCTGTTTGCTTCCAATATGATGCAAAAGTGGAACTCAGTTTGATACTACAATTAGCAAGTGGTGACAGTTTTCTTCCAGTCATAAACATTGCAGCCTCACAAATCGGTTCATAAGTGGCATCGTAGAATGGATACTTTAGTTTACAAATATACTGATGATTATCCACAGACAGGCATCTGGCAATGTCCTCGGAGCGTGCTAGGGTATAATGATATTGACTAAGCAGCAGGTAGTCACCCCTAGGTTGAATGTACGCTGACCCTTGGCGGTGGCCGAACACTTGAGCCGTAGGATATGGATACATTTTGTACAGGTAGTAAACCGCTGACTTTAAAAGAGGAATGTCCAATACCACTATTAATTTTCCCTCCTCAAAACCAACATTTGTCTTGGAAATTTTCATTAATTTCTCGGAGTGCAATTGTTCACTCGACAGAGGAAAAACCAATGATCGGTCCTGATTTGTTGTAATAAAATGATTGACAGCATTCTCAAGTATCTCGTATGTAAATAATTCTGGGTGAATCACACCCGCCTTCGCTAAATATACAGCGTCGATGATTGTCTGCAAAGTATATTGATAATTATCCAACTCCATTATCAAATGATCAGACCAATCCCTCATTCGATTCATCATAGTATGATACGGTTGTCCATAAAAAGTTCCGTTCTTGGCCAAGTCCTCAATTAACTTGATAGCATCATGAAGAGCTGTGAGACTTGCTGCTGTTCGATTTTTCATTTCATCGAGTTCATCATGCAGATGATGCAATCCTGTTTGAATTATATGTGGTCGAGAATTATCAACTGTTTTATTCATTATCCGACCATAATCGTGTTGAGTTTCATTCAAGGAATGGAAAAATGTCTCTGAAATTATCCCCAGAAATCCTGAGGGTACATATTTCTTATCACTCATTGATTCATTCATGAAAAAGAGGAATTGATTGATATATTTTTCCACATTCTCCTCTTTCATCAACAGATTTTCCGCTTGAAGAACGGTCACACATTTTTCATCCTCAGCATAGTATTTACATGTTCGATTCATGTTTTCCAGCATTTCTCGTGTCACAAATGGTCTTTGAGAAATGAATTTTCTCAAGTCAATATAAGCTGCAAGACGCCACTCTGCAGTGGTGAAACGCACTCTGCCTGCCACTTCATAATGCAACCCGCTTTGACTATGAATTCCCGTGTTCAGGAAATCCACAGCCTGACAGAGTGTCACCGCGAGGACTTGTAACACAATAACCTTCACGATCATGTTGTCTAGCTCAACAAACACACTGAACTGATGATTTTAAAGATGAGTGGAGGCTGATATAGTTCTCGCTACCCCCCACCTCCATTTTTTTTTATTGTTCAATATTTATCCAACTGTTATGACTACTATCGAATCCCAGCCATTTAACATAATGTCGGTTTCCATTTTTTTTCAAAACTTTTTCTACGAGATATACATCTGGATGTTTCGTCTTCAGTAATTCTTCCTCATAGAAACTGCCACTAATTAATTCATTTTTATAATCCTTTAGCTTATATGTGATCGGATTGGTGTTATTAATTTCTCGAATAGTGAATATTTCAGTAGTCCAATTGGGGGTATATCCTTTCTCAAAAACATGTTTTACTTTGCTTATACGAACTTTATCACCCACGCGAAATTTCGGTCTTCTACTGTTCACACGAAAGTCGGCGTAAATAAGGCGTAATTTTTTTGCATTTTCTGTTGTTACATCAGCAGGCCTCATACCAATAGTTCGATGTTTTCTATGGTTATATTCACGTATGAGCTCCGGTAACATATCAATCCACTTGTAATTTCCACGCAAACTGAACTGTAGCCACATTTTACTCTTCAATGTTCGATTGAATCGTTCACATATGGACGCCTTCAAATTACTGAATGTGGAATATAAATTGATATTATATTCTTTCATTAATCCGTGAAATTCAGAATTGTAGAATTCTTTCCCACCATCAACATGCAAATGTTTCGGCACACGCCCCCGTTGGAGAATGGAACTCATAGCTCTCGTCACATCCTGAGCATTTTTTCTTTTTATCGGCTCAGCCCACGCATACTTGGAAAAATGATCGATTACAGTCAGTAAAAATCTATTTCCATTATTGCTTTTCGCGTAAGCCGTCATATCCACCAAATCTGCCTGCCATGTTTCATCCAGATCACGAATGTTGACTCGTCGCCGAGGATAATTTCTTCGTGCTGGACGATGTAATTCTGTCACAACATCCAATTTATTCTCCGACATTTTTGGGGTCGCTCGGTATTCTTTCCACTAGTCTCATTAATCTACCAATTCTTTTATTAATATCTGCACACTTGCGTTTTATATCAATTTGCAATTCGTTAATTTTTATATTTAGAGTCTCTAGAGTTACAGCATCGTGCGGGTCCACTGGTGTTGCAACATTACTCAGCCTTTTATCCTGAAGATTATAATTACCATCTGCAGTTAGTTTATAACCAACGCCAGGTGGACCTCGATTGTAGCAGCCACTATCAGACGTCAAGTGGCGACCAAACACGTCAACACTCATTTCGCAAATGACAACAGATGGCAATGTGCATACTCTAATATATAATCCCCGCCTCGCGAAGTTCTTCAATAATTGATATAATTTCGTTATCATGACTAGGATTTCCAGCTCTTTGTGATGCCACTAGTAATCGAAGACGGTCCACAAGTTCATTTGGATCATCCCAATAAATGTAGTCCACTCTGCTGAGTCGCTGAGCTCTCATGAAAGTAGGTAAAAGCCCCATGCCAGAGTACTTTGATCCAGCAAAATGTGAAATATATTTATCATATTTCTCACCATTCAGCTCTCGGATGCCTCCGCGAGATTTATAATTTTTTTGATGCCCATTAGTTGCAAGTATGATATTCTTATATGCATCAATATCACTCTCACTAATTAGAGTGTTATCAGGATTTTTCATGAAAAGAAGCTCCAATAATCCCTCAGTACAAGCGTATTTCATGGTTTTTACTTTAATAAATTCATCCTCAAAAAATATGGGAGAGTCTCCAATCATAAAATTATGTGTAAGTTTGCGAACACCATAAGCCTTGTCCCATTTTGTTGTGTTGATTTGTGCCAAATATTTCCCCGCAAGAGTGTTGGCATCTTCTTCTGTCTCTATCTCTTCAGTGCTGGTCTTTGAACTTTTACTCAGAATGCGTGAGCTGCCAATGGCTGGAAGTATAGTAGCATCATGTGAATCTCCCAAGTATGGAATGATAGTCTCATTCAAAGTGTAATCAAATGAAGAATCGTCAGCTGTAGTCCCATAACTGTCTTCAGAGGCATCTCTACGCGACAACATCTGCTTTGGGGTACTCCTATATCTGAGTTTTCGTTGATTCTTGTAATCAATGGATTGCTTTCTATCATCAGTCAATTCAATTTTTTGTCTATTTTCATCGAATGATTTCGCATTTCGAGCGGCTAATTCCTGAAGCGGTCTCACAATGGGTTTGAGAACTTCATTCATTGCTTCATCAACATTATCTCTGCCTAATTTCAACAGGTTATGTTTTCGTTGAATAGCTTTTCGTGCATTGGAAATTTGATGTAAAAGCTCTTGTTGTTTGGATAATTCACGCTTGTGGGGAGGCATGTTGACTCGCTAGACTCTATCTCACAACTGTTTACTTCTTCCTCCCACAACTGTTATTTATTCGAATGAAACAATCGAAATTTTTCCTATATCGACCCCCATCAACGTCACTATCTTTATCAATAACTAGAAAAGTATAATTGTCTTTCCAACAGGCTGAGCACAATTCTTTGAATTTCTCGAATGACATATCTGTGTTCACATGATCGTTATAAATATGTCTCAAATTCATTTCATCCTGTTTAAATAATACGAGAAAATTGACATTGTCACGCACCAAATGTTTTGGGATGCGAGCGTATGACTGACACAAATAAAAACTGTCAACATTTTTATGTCTCCCCATACAAAAATATGCCTTGATATTATTTTGTTTCTCGCATGCCACATCGTCGAATATGAACAGTGAATGCTCTTTTGCATTATCTACCAAGACAACTTCCTGATTGTCTGAGAATGGATAATACTTCATGTCATCAAGAGGTTCCAGTAAACTTTGTAAAAATTGATATTTGGGTTGATTGAGGGACTTTGAATACACATAAATATTCGAAAACCTGAGACCATTAGGATGAATTATGAGACTCAGTAGGGCATTAGTTTTCCCACAATTTGATGGACCACAGAAAACCGCGCGAATCGTATTTGGTAGCAATTGGCCGTGACGTTTCGGTTTATTGGTATCTTTCACAGTTACTGAATCGAAATTAATGACGGGTAAACCGCTGAGATGTGTACTGAACTCCATCTTTATGACAACTGCGGCAAAAACCTATAAATTGATTGTTTTATAGCAAAAATTAGTCAGTTCCGCTTCAGACATGATTGTGCACAGATCGCGCGCTAGCAAAAAGGGGAAAGGATTGTTGAACAACGTCATCAACAATCTTCCCGTTGAATTGCATTTGCCAGGCTACCAGTACTGTGGACCAGGCACGAAATTAACGAAAAGATTAGCTCGAGGAGATCCTGGGATTAATCCACTCGATGCTGCTTGTAAGGCGCATGACATTGCCTACTCAAAAAATCGTCAGAATATTTCAGCACGACACGAAGCTGATAAAGTACTTGCACAGCAAGCCTGGCAACGCATTTCAGCATCACATGCCAGTTTGGGGGAAAAGGCAGCCGCTTTATTGGTAACAAACGCTATGAAAGCTAAAACAAAATTAGGCATGGGTGTGAAAAAATCAG
>NW_021680827.1:33717-34502 GCF_001412515.2 Diachasma alloeum | reverse complement strand
CCACTCGATGCTGCTTGTAAGGCGCATGACATTGCCTACTCAAAAAATCGTCAGAATATTTCAGCACGACACGAAGCTGATAAAGTACTTGCAGAGCAAGCCTGGCAACGCGTTTCAGCATCAGATGCCAGTGTGGGGGAAAAGGCAGCCGCTTTATTGGTAACAAACGCTATGAAAGCTAAAACAAAATTAGGCATGGGTGTGAAAAAATCAGGCACGAGTGTAAGAAAATTAGGCATGGCTGTGAAAAAATCAGGCACGGGCGTGAAAAAAATCGGGCATTGCCATGAAGACTAGAAAAAATCAGGTATGGGAGTAAAAAACGTGTGGCTAAGAAGAAGAAGAGGAGAGTGAAACCTAAAAAGCGAGTCACAATTGGGGCAATCATCAGAGCTGCCAAGAAGTCAATCAAATTGAATAATGGGTCACATGATGCTATTAGAACAGCACTCAGTGGTGCAAGAGTAGCCATCAAACAGTTTGGAGGGAGAAGTAGAGTTACTATTCCACGAGTTATTCCCGTTCCATCAAAAATTGGGGAATCTGACCATTTCTCGTGCCATTATTTGCCGGATTGAGTGCCACGGGGGCATTAGCTGGAGGAGCTGCTGGAATTGCTAAAGCTGTGAATAGTGCGAAAGCCGCCAAACAACAACTCGCCGAAAATAAGAGACATAATGAAACTATGGAGGCTATCGCACTCGGCAGAGGTTTACATCTTAAACCTTATAAAAAGGGAATGGGCTTGTATTTGAACCCAAAAAACTATTAAAGATGCTACCAGA
>NW_021680827.1:33277-33541 GCF_001412515.2 Diachasma alloeum | reverse complement strand
TGACAAGAAGGGTCCTGGAACTCATTGGGTTGCCTACAAGAAAGTGGGGAACGATGTTACCTATTTCGATAGCTTCGGAAACCTGCAACCTCCTACAGAACTCTTCAATTACCTTGGAGTTGGTAGCATAAAATATAATCACGAACGTTTCCAGAACTGGAATACCTTCAATTGTGGACATTTATGTTTGGCATTTCTCAATGCATGCCTATATAAGAGCAAACGTTGATGAATTTTACTTAGTCGATGTTCAGAAATAATGGG
>NW_021680827.1:26544-31145 GCF_001412515.2 Diachasma alloeum | reverse complement strand
TTTCACTAAGAGAAGTTCTTTGAACTCTGCAATAGTATTCATCACATTGAAATCTGCTTCATCTGCTTTATTTTCAACTTTCACGTTTGAATCAGGATGTAGGCGAAGATTGTTGTATTTCCCACCAAGATATTCCAACGTTGGTGAGCCCTTCTCAATATGTTATTGGAAATTCTCGAACATCTTGAGATTTTCAGCGAAATACTTGGCCAGTCGAGTATTCACGAAAACTGTGTGAGTATCTGAGAGATGAAGAATAACACCAACTCCATACTTTGTCTCCACTTTGCGAGCTGCAGTGATGATATAAAATGCTCCAGCTTCCAGATCCGCCAGTTTGATAAGAGGAAGATTTTTCATTTGCGCCACAATGTTGATTTTGTTGAAATCCATGATGATTTTTTTGTTTTCACATGGGTATGATAATTAAGCTTAAATTCGAGGGTTCTGCAGATTGGAGCAGAGTATTGTGATATCACTTCGGTACTGTATAACTTGTTTCATTTTTTGAATGTTTTTCAAGAGAAGGTCTAAACGTTTCTTTAATTCCCGTCGTTTGAAGCTGTCCTTCATGGAGAGTGACAAGATGAACTGATGATATGTGCGGGAATTTTTTCGTTTATATACATAAATCCCCCAATCTTAAACCTTTCTTGTTTCAATAAATAATTTTTTACATTATTATTAATAACGTTTGTTTCTACGAGCGGTAATGATCAAAGGACTGATAATCTTAAGTTCAGGCAAAATTCTTTGCATATATACATACTCCCTCCCCTTCTTTTTAAAATAAATATTTATATATTGATATCGTTATCAACAACAATTTCATATGAAGGGGGGCGGCTAACGAGACAGTACCGGAAAACTCAAGTTCAGACGTGTCAGGAAAATGTTTTTTTTTAATAAATTTTTTTAGTGATATCATTCTTAACAATGATTTCCCACGAATGGGCGCGGCAAACAGGAAAGTACCGGAAAACTCAAGTTCAGACATGTAACAGGAAAATTTTTTTTAAAATAAATGTTTACATATTGATATCGTTATCAACAACAATTTCATACGAAGGGGGGCGGCAAACGAGAAAGTACCGGAAAACTCAAGTTCAGACATGGCAAGTGGAGCCAGGTGTCAATGTTTGAAGAAGAAGAGGAGCCCCTTCTATGATTTCTACAGCAGCGAATTAGTTAACCCTTTCACTCACCGCCTCGCGGGGTGGATTGATTAGTTCAACTGAGAAGGTCCTTTGTAACGCAAAACCGCGAATTAAATTGATTAACCAGCGAATTAAATAACCCTTTCATCACTTTGACGGAAAAAATCGCGAATTAATTAATTAAATCGCGAATTAAACTGCAACCACGCGAATTAAACCGCGAATTAGCTAACCCTTTCATCACTTCGAGGGAAGAAATTGTGAATTAATTAATCAAACCGCGAATCAAACCGCGAATTAATTAACCCTTTCATCACTTCGAGGAGAAAAATCCCGAATTAATTAATCAAACCGCGAATTAAACCGCCATCCCGANTTAATTAACCCTTTCATCACTTCGAGGAGAAAAATCCCGAATTAATTAATCAAACCGCGAATTAAACCGCGATCCCGAGAATTAATTAACACTTTCATCACTTCGAGGGGAACAAATCGAGAATTAATTAATCAAACCGCGAATCAATTAACCCTTTCATCATTTTGATAGAAGAAATTGCGAATTCATTAATCAAACCGCGAATCAAACCGCGAATTAATTAACCCTTTCGTCACGTCGAGGGAAAACCGCGAATTAATTAATCAAACCGCGAATCAAACCGCGGCCCCGCGAATCAGACCGCGAATTAAACGGCGGATCCGCGCATCAAATCGCGAATTAAACCGCGACCCGTGAATTAATCAACACTTTCACCCAACAACCCCCCTCGCGGACTACCATCCAACACTTGGTCAACCAAAACGTTGATCCAGAACCCCCCCTATCACACTACTTTCCTATACGCTCGAGAGAAATGCGTACAGAAATCCGGAGATTCTATACAAGAGGTTTCTATCCATTCGCCTGGGAATCGTATAGGGGTTTCTATAGGGATTATTCTATACGATTTATTCCTATACGCTCGAGAGAAATGCGTATAGAAATCCGGCGATTCTATAAATGAGGTTTCTATTCATTGGCCTGGGAATCATATAGGGATTTCTATAGGGATTATTCTATACGAATTATTCCTATACGCTCGAGAGAAATGCATGTAGATATCCGGCGATTCTATACACGAGGTTTCTATTCATTCGCCTGGGAATCGTATAGGGGTTTCTATAGGGATTATTCTATACGAATTATTCCTATACGCTCGAGAGAAATGCGTATAGAAATACGGCGAGTCTATACACGAATTCCGGCGAATTTATCCTGAAAAATGAGAGTCCACGTATAATAAATTCGTATTTCTCGTGGAACACTACAAAAAATGCTGAGAGTACTATTCACGGGATTATTATCTATATTTCAGCGGATTTTTTTTTGCAGAAAATAAATGAAAAATAACTCTTTTTTTTCCAAAGGATTTATGAAGTATTCTTCGTCAAGTGGAACACATATATCCATCATATCCGTAAAATCATTTGACACTTGTCTTTTAACACGGTATAAAAATCATGGTAAAAAAATATAATGTAGTTGATAATTTCCATGCATATAATTTATTCCCCGTAAACGAGTCGCTCATTGTTATTCAGATATAATTTTTTCACGTTAAAAAAATTACACTGTTCTTTGACAGCTCTCACGTGAAAAAAGCTAGCGAATCGTTAATGATGGTCAGGCCACGAGTAGGATATTTTGAAAATGCAGCCAACTTTATGGAAATTTTTTTCACATGTTATTTAATCCCTTGCAAAATTTCAGAAACCCCAGGTACGAGACAACAATAAAAATTCATTCGAAAGTTGTCACGTATACATGAGTTTAGAAGGAGCATTGATAATTTCATTTTTTACCACATTGCCAAATGGTCGATAATGTAGGGAACATTTTCATAAAATTGGCTGCATTTTTTAAATATCCTACCTACTCCTCGCCTGAACATCGTTAAACAAGGAAATAACAAAATTCGAAATTTTTTTCCGCTATGCGGTGATTGATTACGGAAGAATAATGGGCAAAAAATAATCAACGTTTATGTTATCTCCGAATTTGGCCAACATGTACTACTGAGGGAATAATGCTGAGTTGCTTTTGCTAGCTCAAGCATTGTACATTTTATATTCAGGCGCCATATTTAGTAATTGGTGAACATTATTTTTACAGACAAAGAAGTATTATTGGTTATATTTCGTCCAATGAAAATGTTTGAAGATGTAAATTCTCAAGAAAACCACATTTGACATCAGATTAAGTTATTCAACAGAACAAATCAAGTATATTCAAATTCCATACGTCGGAATTTGCGGAAGGCTATATCGAATACCCAATAAATATTTCGTTCAAAAATAGTGAAATTGTAGTACTAGATAGGTTTTTAATAAGCAAAAAAAATGAGAATGACGATTTTCTGTAGGAAAAGCTAAAAATAATAATAACTTGATGTAGATCTTTATCATAGACGGCTCAATTAACGATAACATTCCAACAAATCGAAAAATCATCTTACATCCTAACCGAAAAAAAACAATCATAAGTTTCCATCAAAAAAAATTTTTTTTCGCTTTTTCTAGCGAAAATCGTCATTTGTTTACTTTTTTTCATTTGTAAAAACCTATCTAGTCCTACAATTTTCCATTTTTTTGAAGGAATTTTATTTTGGGTATTCGATATGCCGATTTGCGAAATCCTACGCATGGAATTTGAAATTACTGGATATCTTCGGTTAAAAGGGAAAAAAAAATTATTAAAAAATAAAAATTGAAGAATTTTTCTTGCTTTCACTTTTTTCAGGCATAACGAAGAAATTAAAAAAAAATAGACGGATTTATCGATCAATCGGTCTGGTACTCGAAAAAAGTAATGTGACCCCCCAACCCCTTAAAAAAAAACGAAGGAAAATGAAAATTATTTCGAGAAATTTATTTACTGATGACGAAACTTTGTCTCAAAACAATTCTGTAGTGAATTGGTAAATTAGAAAAACTGCATTTTGCTGAGGGTCAGTTATCGATGAATATCTTGCAAATGAAGAGAGATAGAGAAATTTTCATTAAAACCTTATTTGTAGTTGACATTTCGCTGTATAGAAAAGATACTTATGATAATTTCGCTATCTTTCTTCATTTCCAAGATATTCATCGATGACTGACAATAAGCGAAAAGCACTTATCCTAGTTTACCAATTCACGACAGAATTCAGGAATGGGACACTTTGTATAGGTGAATGATCTCCGTAAATTTAGCGAAATCGAGTGATTTGGCGGCCATTTTGAAAACACCTAAATTATGTGCTATTTATGTGGTTTTTTTTTGGTATCCAAAAATTTTCTGCTTTGCTGGGGTAGTGGAAAATGAGGGAGAAAAAGCGTCGAAACCCATTAAACGCCATAACGGGAATTTTGGTTGGGCGGAGTAGTCCAAAGATGCATGGAAAATTATGTGCTCATCAATATTCGTAA
>NW_021680827.1:22650-26275 GCF_001412515.2 Diachasma alloeum | reverse complement strand
AAAAATAGTTGTGTTGTATTTTTTATCAATGACAGACCGAGTCACATGACTTAGGCCCACAGACTAGACACAGCGCACGGATTATGTCCATTGCCTTGGACTTATAATTGACTAGAGATTTATGTGCTCATCAATATTAACCAACAACAATGATTTGTATGGAAAAAATAGTTGTGTTGTATATTTTATCAAAGACAGACCGAGTCACATGACTAAGGCTCAGCTCACGCAGTGTGTCTATTGACTTGGACTTATCAATGACTGGAGATTTATGTGCTCATCAAAATTAACCAACCGAAATGATATGTACGGGAAAAATAGTTGTGTTGTATTTTTTATCAAAGACAGACCGAGTCGCATGATTTAGGCCCACAGACTAGACACAGCGCATAAATTATGTCTATTGACTTGGACTTTTAAATTACTGTACATTTATATAGTGATCATTATTAGCCAACAACAGTGATTTTTAAATAAAAAATCATGGTGTTGTATTTTTTATCAAAGACAGACCGAGTCACGTGACATTGGCCCCCAGAATAGACACAGCCCATGAATTATGTCTATTGACTTGGACTTAAAAATGACGGAAGATTTATGTGCTCATCAATATTAGCCAATGAAAATGATTTGTAGGGAAAAAATAGCGGTGTTGTATTTTTTATCGAGGACAGACCAAGTCACATGACACAGCTCCCGTAGTATGTCTATTAACTTGGACTTATAAATGACTGGAGATTTATGTACTGTAACGTGTTATTTTATTTCGACTGTTCAACGGTGAAATTTACCATCCAGACGAGAAGTCATCACTGCCAAGCGAGAGTCAAAAGGGTTTATTTGGGGTTCTGACTAATGCTTTGGTTTTTAATTTTTTTTGTTATTGTATCAAGCCACATATAGGGACTTCGGCAGCCTCGGACATCAGGTCTCCAGGGAGCTGGGAAGGGGGAAACTCCAGAAAGTCGTTATGTGGTAAAAGAGCTGCTTTTGTATTTGGATCGACTTCCCGCGTTGGAGGGATAGCTCGAGTGCAGTTCACCGGCGGCGCCACTTGTCGGCGGTGAAGGGACGAAGGCGGTTATCGGCCGAGATTTGCGAGGCCATTTTTGGATCTCCTCGCCTAACCGGAAGTGATGGTTTAGGCAGTGCGAGAGAAATTATCGGACTGACGTTAGACGTCCGGTAATGATACGAAATAAAGGGAAAAGGAATTGGATATTTATTCCCTATTTTGATGACGTTGTCACACAGCTGAGTGTTTATTGGAGAATAAGTCTGGTTTGGTTGGATTACAACCAATCAGAGCGGCTCATGGAACGGCCCTGGCCAATGGGGTTCGATTGGCGGGAAGTGTCCCGAACGCATGGGAGAAGCGTGGGTTTTAGCCTCACTTCTCGTTTGGGTGGCGAACGAGCTGTTNGAAAACCAAGTCATTTCGGAAACTTCAGAACAACCATTTGTATCGAGAACCCAGCCGCCACCGCGGTTGTCTGAGCTGTCGGGGGTTGTTCTTTTGTCTCGAATAATTGTCGATTTAATTTGTTGTTTTAATTGCACGGTTCACCCGTGCTGGCGCCCAACTTTCTTTTCGTTGTTTGGTCGCTGAGGGCTGCGTAGTTTTCACCGTCCGCAGAGGTAAGAAAATACGTCACAGTACCCATCAATATTAACCAACAAAAATGATTTTTATAGAAAAAATAGTTGTGTTGTATTTTTTATCAACGACAGACCGAGTCACATGACTTAAGCCCACAGACTAGACACAGCGCACGCATTATGTCCATTGCCTTGGACTTATAATTGACTAGAGATTTATGTGCTCATTAATATTAACCAACAACAATGATTTGTATGGAAAAAATAGTTGTGTTGTATTTTTTATCAAAGACAGACCGAGTCGCATGATTTAGGCCCACAGACTATATACAGCGCATAAATTATGTCTATTGACTTGGACTTTTAAATTACTGTACATTTATATGCTGATCAATATTAGCCAACAACAGTGATTTTTAAATAAACATTCATAGTGTTGTATTTTTTATCAAAGACAGACCGAGTCGCATGATTTAGGCCCACAGACTATATACAGCGCATAAATTATGTCTATTGACTTGGACTTTTAAATTACTGTACATTTATATGCTGATCAATATTAGCCAACAACAGTGATTTTTAAATAAACATTCATAGTGTTGTATTTTTTATCAAAGACAGACCGAGTCGCATGATTTAGGCCCACAGACTATATACAGCGCATAAATTATGTCTATTGACTTGGACTTTTAAATTACTGTACATTTATATGCTGATCAATATTAGCCAACAACAGTGATTTTTAAATAAACATTCATAGTGTTGTATTTTTTATCAAAGACAGACCGAGTCACATGACATAGCTCCCGTATTATGTCCATTAACTTGGACTTATAAATAACCAGAGATTTATGTGCTCATCAACATTAGCCAATGAAAATGATTTATATGGAAAAAATAGTTGCGTTGTATTTTTTATCAAAGACAGACCGAGTCACATAACTTAGGCTCACAGACTAGACTCCGCTCACGCAGTATGTCTATTGACTTGGACTTATAATTGACTACAGATTTATGTGCTCATCAATATTAACCAACAAAAATGATTTGTATGGAAAAAATAGTTGTGTATTATTTTTTATTAAAGACAGACCGAGTCACATGACTTAGGCTCACAGACTAGACTCAGCTCACGCAGTATGTCTATTGACTTGGACTTATCAATAACTGGAGATTTATGTGCTCATGAATATTAACCAACCAAAATGATTTGTACGGGAAAAATAGTTGTGTTGTATTTTTTATCAAAGACAGACCGAGTCACATGACTTAGGCTCACAGACTAGACTCAGCTCACGCAGTATGTCTATTGACTTGGACTTATCAATAACTGGAGATTTATGTGCTCATGAATATTAACCAACCAAAATGATTTGTACGGGAAAAATAGTTGTGTTGTATTTTTTATCAAAGACAGACCGAGTCACATGACTTAGGCTCACAGACTAGACTCAGCTCACGCAGTATGTCTATTGACTTGGACTTATCAATAACTGGAGATTTATGTGCTCATGAATATTAACCAACCAAAATGATTTGTACGGGAAAAATAGTTGTGTTGTATTTTTTATCAAAGACAGACCGAGTCACATGACTTAGGCCCACAGACTAGACTCAGCTCACGCAGTATGCCTATTGACTTGGACTTATAAATGACTGGAGATTTATGTGCCCATCAATATTAACCAACAAAAATGATTTTTATGGAAAAAATAGTTGTGTTGTATTTTTTATCAACGACAGACCGGGTCAAATGACATAGGCCCACAGACTAGACACAGCACATGCATTATGTCTATTGACTTGGAATTATAAATGACTGTACATTTATGTGCTGATCAATATTAGCCAACAACCGTGATTTGTAAATAAAAAAATTATGGTGTTGTATTTTTTATCAAAGAAAGACCGAGTCACATGAATTCGGCTCACAGACTAGACACCGCTCACGCAGTATGTCTATCGACTTGGACTTATAAATGACTGGAGATGTATGTGCCCATCAATATTAACCAACAAAAATGAT
>NW_021680827.1:22262-22475 GCF_001412515.2 Diachasma alloeum | reverse complement strand
ATAAATCATTTTCATTGGCTAATATTGATGAGCACATAAATCTCCCGTCATTTTTAAATCCAAGTCAATAGACATACTGCGTGAGCTCTCTCATGTAGGATGGTCTGTTGTTGATAAAACATACAACACCATGATTTTTTATTCAAAAATCACTGTTGTTGGCTAATATTGAAGAGAACATAAATCTCTAGTCAATTATAAGTCCAAGTCAAT
>NW_021680827.1:20345-22146 GCF_001412515.2 Diachasma alloeum | reverse complement strand
CTATTTTTTCCATATAAATCATTTTCATTGGCTAAAATTGATGAGCACATAAATCTCCCGTCATTTTTAAGTCCAAGTCAATAGACATACTGCGTGAGCTCTCTCATGTGGGATGGTCTGTTGTTGATAAAAAATACAACACCATGATTTTTTATTCAAAAATCACTGTTGTTGGCTAATATTGATGAGAACATAAATCTCTAGTCAATTATAAGTCCAAGTCAATCGACATAATGCGTACGCTGTCTAGTCTGTAGGCCTAAGTCATGTGACTCGGTCTGTCTTTGATAAAAAAATACGGCACAATTATTTTTGCCATAAAAATCATTTTTGTTGATTAATATTGATGGGCACATAAATCTCCAGTCATTTATAAGTCCAAGTCAATCGACATAATGCGTACGCTGTGTCTAGTCTGTAGGCCTAAGTCATGTGACTCGGTCTGTCTTTGATAAAAAAATACGGCACAATTATTTTTGCCATAAAAATCATTTTTGTTGATTAATATTGATGGGCACATAAATCTCCAGTCATTTATAAGTCCAAGTCAATCGACATAATGCGTACGCTGTGTCTAGTCTGTAGGCCTAAGTCATGTGACTCAGTCTGTCTTTGATAAAGAATACAACGCAACTATTTTTTTCATACAAATCATTTTCATTGGCGAATATTGATGAGCACATAAATCTCCCGTCATTTTTCAGTCCAAGTTAATAGATATAATACGGGAGCTGTGTCATGTGACTTGGTCTGTCCTTGATAAAAAATACAACACCATCATTTTTTATTTAAAAATCGCTGTTGTTGGTTAATATTGATGGGCACATAAATCTCCAGTCATTTATAAGTCCAAGTCGATAGACATAATACGTGAGCTGAGTCTAGTCTGTCGTCCTAAGTCCTGTGACTAGGTCTGTCTTTGATAAAAAGTACAACACAACTATTTTTTCCATAAAAATCATTTTTGTTGGTTAATATTGATGGGCACATAAATCTCCAGTCATTTATAAGTCCAAGTCGATAGACATAATACGTGAGCTGAGTCTAGTCTGTCGTCCTAAGTCCTGTGACTAGGTCTGTCTTTGATAAAAAGTACAACACAACTATTTTTTCCATAAAAATCATTTTTGTTGGTTAATATTGATGGGCACATAAATCTCCAGTCATTTATAAGTCCAAGTCGATAGACATAATACGTGAGCTGAGTCTAGTCTGTCGTCCTAAGTCCTGTGACTAGGTCTGTCTTTGATAAAAAGTACAACACAACTATTTTTTCCATAAAAATCATTTTTGTTGGGTAATATTAATGAGCACATAAATCTCTAGTCAATTATAAGTCCAAGTGAATGGACATAATGCGTGCGCTGTGTCTAGTCTGTGGGCCTAAGTCATGTGACTCGGTGTGTTGTTGATAAAAAATACAACGCAACTATTTTTTCCATACAAATCATTTTTGTTGGTTTAAATTGATGAGCACATAAATCTGTAGTCAATTATAAGTCCAAGTCAATAGACATAGTGCGTGAGCGGAGTCTAGTCTGTGAGCCTAAGTTATGTGACTCGGTCTGTCTTTGATAAAAAATACAACGCAACTATTTTTTCCATATAAATCATTTTCATTGGCTAATGTTGATGAGTACGTAAATCTCTGGTCATTTATAAGTCCAAGTTAATAGACATAATACGGGAGCTGTGTCATGTGACTTGGTCTGTTCTTGATAAAAAATACAACACCATGATTTTTGATTTAAAAATCACTGTTATTGGTTAATATTGATGGGCACATAAATCTCCAGTCATT
>NW_021680827.1:9822-16001 GCF_001412515.2 Diachasma alloeum | reverse complement strand
GCACATAAATCTGTAGTCAATTATAAGTCCAAGTCAATAGACATAGTGCGTGAGCGGAGTCTAGTCTGTGAGCCTAAGTTATGTGACTCGGTCTGTCTTTGATAAAAAATAAAACGCAACTATTTTTTCCATACAAATCATTTTCATTCGCTAATGTTGATGAGCACGTAAATCTCTGGTCATTTATAAGTCCAAGTTAATAGACATAATACGAGAGCTGTATCATGTGACTTGGTCTGTTCTTGATAAAAAATACAACACCATGATTTTTGATTTAAAAATCACTGTTATTGGTTAATATTGATGGGCACATAAATCTCCAGTCATTTAAAAGTCCGAGCCAATAGACATAATACGTGAGCTGAGTCTAGTCCGTGGGCCTAAGTCCTGTGACTCGGTCTGTCGTTGATAAAAAATACAACACGACTATTTTTTCCATAAAAATCATTTTCGTTGGTTAATATTGATGGGCCCATAAATCTCTAGTCATTTATAAGTCCAAGTCAATAGACATGCTGCGTGAGCTGAGTCTAGTCTGTGAGCCTAAGTCATGTAGACTCGTTCTGTCTTTGATAAAAAATACAACACCACTATTTTTGCCATAAAAATCATTTTTGTTAACTAATATTGATGGGCACATTAATCTCGAGGCATTTATAAATCCGATTCAGTAGACATAGGAGAAGAAGAAGATTCATTGATAACAAATAATTCAACACGTTGCTATTGGCAATAAAAATCATTTGTGCTTACGAATATTGTTGAGCACATAATTTTCCGTTCATTTTTCGACTACTCCGCCCAACCAAAATTCCCGTTATGGCGTTTAATTGGTTTCGACGCTTTCCCCCCCTCATTTTCCACTACCCCAGCATAGAAAACAATTTTTGGATACCAAAAACCAACAGCACATAATTTAAGTATTTTCAAAATGGCCGCCAAATAACTCGATTTCGCTACATTTACGGAGGTCTAGTAATAACCACTTTGAGTTATCATAGTACTAACCAAGGTGTCCAAACGCGCATATTTCTTTCTTCTGTCCTATTGGGTGGACTTAGGGATATCACGATCTCCATAATTTTTATAGCGCCCACGTTTCTGTGGTTCTTTGTCCATCATCTTTTTTTTAATTAAAAAATAAAAAATTAGTTGCCTTCTGATCCAAGAAAATACCAATGACAAGAGCTATTATCGAATTCTCCTTTCGTCATTGTGTCATCATTGCAAAATAACAACTAACGAAAATACAAAAATCAAGGAATTGATAGAATTTATACAATACCATCAATTTTAATTGCCATGTACGCAAATTTATCACCTCCAAAACAAAGTTTATAAAAATATTAAAATCTTTTAGTGCTGACCATAATAGTTACAACGTCAACAAGGGAATGTTTACTTACCAATTGAGGTTATGCGGGGATAATCCCTATTTGAATAGTCCCAATTTAAATCACTGGAATACTGATTTCGTCATTATTTCAATAAATTTTCCAACACGAAACAACTATATACCACAACCGTCACTATTTCTCAAAAAAACAAAACAATGTTAGAGCAATAATGAGTATGCACTTGCATACGAGTCCGTTAGTGACAACGAGCGACGAAGGACGCCTGCTGCGCGCGCATCAGCAAGGGGCACTAATCTCTACATGACTGGATAGCCGATCCCTATGGCAGCCCGTGAGTTTATTACAGAGGTACGCAGCGCCTCCCGATAGTAGGCAGCGAACTAAGATTCTCTTTAGTGCGCATGTCCGTGTCAGCTGCAGGTAGTGGGGCAGTGGTAAATTTACCGAGAGCATTGGGAAATATTATAGGATATTTTACCGTGTAAGACATCCAGAATAACAGACGAACTTTTATTAATAGTCAGTGAAAACTGACATTGTCTATAAACGCGAAAGGAAGCCGAAGCATGGAAGAATGTCGAAATTAGTACAATTGTTATTAATATTGTATTATTAATGAATTGTATAATCGTTAATGATTGAAAAAATTGAATTTTTAAAAACTACAAAGAATCGCCAAAGAATGTTATTAGTTTTTTTTAATCGTAATTTTTTGCTATATTTAATTGACGTTTTAGTTTTTTCAAAAAATCAATTTTGAAAAATCAGGATTTAACCCACAGTCTTATGTCAAAATCCATAACTTTGTTGTAGAGCAAGATTGAAATCGGAATTTTTGACTCAAATTATAAAAAAATCGAGAAATATTTTGACACATGATACAACATGAATGACCGTTTTTAAACAATATCCATTAGTTATTTATAAAACGGAGATGTTTGAAAAGAAAATAATATGTTGAAAAATGTAATTTGAATGATGCTGATTGTGTATGAATTTTTTATAAATTTTCTCACGTAATTTAATGGAAAAATTTAATAATTGAAAATCTCGACATCTATAGTGTGGTTAGTATGAACTTGTAGCCTACTGATGAGCTACTTTAAGGAAAATAATGTATTCAGAAAATTGGGAAACTCAAAATAAATATTCAACTGAATTTATTCGTTCAAATTTTTTTTGTATTTATTAAACTATAATACACCTAGACTGATCGGAATTTATTGATTGAGTATACTATACTAATTTTACCTTTTTCAATTATTATTTACAATTTGGGACGGAGAATGTTTCCACGGCAATTTTCCGANTGGCCCCCACTGCGGCGCGCATGCGCACTGACGTCATCTTTAGTATCTGAGCTACTATACGGCAGCGCTGGCTGACACTTCAATTCGCCTCACTTTGAGAGTGGTGGGAGCATAGGTATCAGCTATCCAGTTATATAGAGATCAGTGCCCCTTGCTGATGCGCGCGCAGCAGGCGTCCTTCGTCACTCGTTGTCATTAATGGACTCGTATGCAAGTGCATACTCACTAATGCTCTAACATTGTTTTGTTTTTTTGAGAAATAGTGACTGTTGTGGTATATAGTTGTTTCTTGTTGGAAAATTTATTGAAATAATAATGACGAAATCAGTATTCCAGTGATTTAAATTGGGACTATTCAAATAGGGATTATCCCCGCATAACCTCAATTGGTAAGTAAACATTCCCTTGTTGACGTTGTAACTATTATGCTCAGCACTAAAAGATTTTAAAATTTTTATAAACTTTCTTTTGGAGGGGATAAAGTTGCGTACATGGCAATTAAAATTGATATTATTGTATAAATTCTATCAATCCCTTGATATTTGTATTTTCGTTAGTTGTTATTTTGCAATGATGATACAATAACGAAAGCAGAATTCGATAATAGCTCTTGTCATTGGTATTTTCTTGGATCTGGATGCAACTAATTTTTTATTTTTTAATTAAAAAAAAATGATGGACAAAGAACCACAGAAACATGGGCGCTATAAAAATTATGGAGATCGTGATATCCCCAAGTCTATCCAATAGGACAGAAGAAAGAAATATGCGCGTTTGGACTCCTTGGTAAGTACTATGATAACTCAAAGTGGTTATTACTAGACCTCCGTAAATTTAGCGAAATCGAGTGATTTGGCGGCCATTTTGAAAACACTTCAATTATGTGCTTTTGTTTTTTGGTATCCAAAAATTTTCTGCTATGCCGGGGTAGTGGAAAATGAGGGGGGGAAAGCGTCGAAACGAATTAAACGCCATAACGGGTATTTTGGTTGGGCGGAGTAGTCGAAAAATGCATGGAAAATTATGTGCTCATCAATATTCTTAAGCACAAATGAGTTTTATTTCCAATAGAAACGGGTTGAATTATTTGTTATCAATGAATCTTCTTCTTCTCCTATGTCTACTGAATCGGATTTATAAATGCCTCGAGATTAATGTGCCCATCAATATTAGTTAACAAAAATGATTTTTATGGCAAAAATAGTGGTGTTGTATTTTTTATCAAAGACAGGCCGAGTCACATGACGTAGGCTCAGAGACTAGACTCAGCTCACGCAGTATGTCCATTGAGTTGGACTTATAATTGACTAGAGATTTACGTGCTCATTAATATTAGCCAACAAAAATGATTTTTATGGAAAAAATAGTTGTGTTGTATTTTTTATCAAAGACAGACCTAGTCACATGACTTAGGCTCACAAACTAGACTCTGCTCACGCAATATGTCTATTGACTTGGACTTACAATTGACGACAGATTTATGTGCTCATCAATATTAATCAACAAAAATGATTTGTATGTAAAAAATAGGGGTGTTGTATTTTTTATCAAGGACAGACCAAGTCGAATGACACAGCTCCCGTATTATGTCTATTAACTTGGACTTATAAATGACTAGAAATTTATGTGCTCATCAATATTAGCCAATGAAATTGCTTTGTATGGACAAAATAGTTGTGTTGTATTTTTTATCAACAACACACCGAGTCACATGACTTAGTCCCACAGACTAGACACAGCTCACGCATTATGTCCATTGAGTTGGACTTATAATTGACTACAGATTCACGTGCTCATTAATATTAGCCAACAAAAATGATTTTTATGGAAAAAATAATTGTGTTGTATTTTTTATCACAGACAGACCTAGTCACAGGACTTAGGCCGACAGACTAGACTCAGCTCACGTATTGTTTGTATTGACTTGGACTTATAAATGACTGGAGATTTATGTGCCCATCAATATTAACCAACAACAGTGATTTTTCAATANACTAGACCTCCGTAAATTTAGCGAAATCGAGTGATTTGGCGGCCATTTTGAAAACACTTCAATTATGTGCTTTTGTTTTTTGGTATCCAAAAATTTTCTGCTATGCCGGGGTAGTGGAAAATGAGGGGGGGAAAGCGTCGAAACGAATTAAACGCCATAACGGGTATTTTGGTTGGGCGGAGTAGTCGAAAAATGCATGGAAAATTATGTGCTCATCAATATTCTTAAGCACAAATGAGTTTTATTTCCAATAGAAACGGGTTGAATTATTTGTTATCAATGAATCTTCTTCTTCTCCTATGTCTACTGAATCGGATTTATAAATGCCTCGAGATTAATGTGCCCATCAATATTAGTTAACAAAAATGATTTTTATGGCAAAAATAGTGGTGTTGTATTTTTTATCAAAGACAGGCCGAGTCACATGACGTAGGCTCAGAGACTAGACTCAGCTCACGCAGTATGTCCATTGAGTTGGACTTATAATTGACTAGAGATTTACGTGCTCATTAATATTAGCCAACAAAAATGATTTTTATGGAAAAAATAGTTGTGTTGTATTTTTTATCAAAGACAGACCTAGTCACATGACTTAGGCTCACAAACTAGACTCTGCTCACGCAATATGTCTATTGACTTGGACTTACAATTGACGACAGATTTATGTGCTCATCAATATTAATCAACAAAAATGATTTGTATGTAAAAAATAGGGGTGTTGTATTTTTTATCAACAACACACCGAGTCACATGACTTAGGCTCACAAACTAGACTCTGCTCACGCAATATGTCTATTGACTTGGACTTACAATTGACGACAGATTTATGTGCTCATCAATATTAATCAACAAAAATGATTTGTATGTAAAAAATAGGGGTGTTGTATTTTTTATCAACAACACACCGAGTCACATGACTTAGTCCCACAGACTAGACACAGCTCACGCATTATGTCCATTGAGTTGGACTTATAATTGACTACAGATTCACGTGCTCATTAATATTAGCCAACAAAAATGATTTTTATGGAAAAAATAATTGTGTTGTATTTTTTATCACAGACAGACCTAGTCACAGGACTTAGGCCGACAGACTAGACTCAGCTCACGTATTGTTTGTATTGACTTGGACTTATAAATGACTGGAGATTTATGTGCCCATCAATATTAACCAACAACAGTGATTTTTAAATAAAAAATCATGGTGTTGTATTTTTTATCAAGGACAGACCAAGTCGCATGACACAGCTCCCGTATTATGTCTATTAACTTGGACTTATAAATGACCAGAGATTTATGTGCTCATCAATATTAGCCAATGAAAATGATTTGTATGGAAAAAATAGTTGCGTTGTATTTTTTATCAAAGACAGACCGAGTCACATGACTTAGGCTCACAGACTAGACTCAGCTCACGCAGTATGTCTATTGACTTGGACTTATAATTGACTGGAGATATATGTGCCCATCATTATTAACCAACCAAAATGATTTTTATGGCAAAAATAGTTGTGTTGT
>NW_021680827.1:8686-9708 GCF_001412515.2 Diachasma alloeum | reverse complement strand
AGATTTATGTGCTCATCAATATTAATCAACAAAAATGATTTGTATGTAAAAAATAGGGGTGTTGTATTTTTTATCAAGGACAGACCAAGTCACATGACACAGCTCCCGTATTATGTCTATTAACTTGGACTTATAAATGACTAGAGATTTATGTGCTCATCAATATTAACCAACAAAAATGATTTTTATGGAAAAAATAGTTGTGTTGTATTTTTTATCAAAGACAGACCTAGTCACAGGACTTAGGCTCACAGACTAGACTCAGCTCACGCATTATGTCTATTGACTTGGACTTATAAATGACTGGAGATTTATGTGCCCATCAATATTAACCAACAAAAATGATGTTTATGGAAAAAATAGTTGTGTTGTATTTTTTATCAAAGACAGACCTAGTCACAGGACTTAGGCCGACAGACTAGACTCAGCTCACGTATTGTTTCTATTGACTTGGACTTATAAATGACTGGAGATTTATGTGCCCATCAATATTAACCAACAAAAATGATTTTTATGGAAAAAATAGTTGTGTTGTATTTTTTATCAAAGACAGACCGAGTCACATGACTTAGGCCCACGGACTAGACTCAGCTCACGCAGTATGTCTATTGACTTGGACTTATAAATGACTGGAGATTTATGTGCCCATCAATATTAACCAACAAAAATGATTTTTATGGAAAAAATAGTTGTGTTGTATTTTTTATCAAAGACAGACCGAGTCACATGACTTAGGCTCACAGACTAGACTCAGCTCACGCAGTATGTCTATTGACTTGGACTTATAATTGACTGGAGATATATGTGCCCATCATTATTAACCAACCAAAATGATTTTTATGGCAAAAATAGTTGTGTTGTTTTTTTTATCAAAGACAGACCGAGTCACATGACTTAGGCCCGCAGACTAGACACAGCGCACGCATTATGTCCATTGACTTGGACTTATAATTGACTAGAGATTTATGTTCTCAGCAATATTAGCCAAGAACAGTGATTTTTGAATAAAAAATCATGGTGTT
>NW_021680827.1:6962-8450 GCF_001412515.2 Diachasma alloeum | reverse complement strand
ACGGGAGATTTATGTGCTCATCAATTTTAGCCAATGAAAATGATTTATATGGAAAAAATAGCGGTGTTGTATTTTTTATCAAAGACAGACCCCGAGTCACATGACTTAAGCTCACAGACTAGACTCCACTCACGCAGTATGTCTATTGACTTGGAATTATAATTGTCTACAGATTTATGTGCTCATCAATTTTAGCCAATGAAAATGATTTATATGGAAAAAATAGCGGTGTTGTATTTTTTATCAAAGACAGACCCCGAGTCACATGACTTAAGCTCACAGACTAGACTCCACTCACGCAGTATGTCTATTGACTTGGAATTATAATTGTCTACAGATTTATGTGCTCATCAATATTAACCAACATAAATGATTTGTATGGAAAAAATACGGGTTTTGTATTTTTTTCATAAAAATCATTTTTGTTGGTTAATATTAATCTGCACATAAATCTCCAGTCATTTATAAGTCCAAGTCAATAGACATACTGCGTGAGCTGAGTCTAGTCTGTGAGCCTAAGTCCTGTGACTAGGTCTGTCTTTGATAAAAAATACACCACAACTATTTTTGCCATAAACTTCATTTTTGTTAACTAATATTGATGGGCACATTAATCTCGAGGCATTTATAAATCCGATTCAGTAGACATAGGAGAAGAAGAAGATTCATTGATAACAAATAATTCAACACGTTGCTATTGGCAATAAAAATCATTTGTGCTTACGAATATTGATGAGCACATAATTTTCCATGCATCTTTGGACTACTCGGCCCAACCAAAATTACCGTTATGGCATTTAATGGGTCTCGACGCTTTTCCCCCCTGATTTTCCACTACCACAGCTAAGCAAAAAATTTTTCGGATACCAAAAAAAAAGCACATAAATAGCACATAATTTAGGTGTTTTCAAAATGGTCGCCAAATCACTCGATTTCGGTAAATTTACAGATGTCATTCACCTATACAAAGTGTACCATTCCTGAATTCTGTCTTGAATTGGTAAACTAGGATATGTGCTTTTCGCTTATTGTCAGTCATCGATGAATATCTTGGAAATGAAGAAAGATAGCGAAATTATCATAAGTATCTTTTCTATACAGCAAAATGTCACCTACAAATAAGGTTTGTTCGAAATACAGCCTAAATCTCCAAAATGGTTACGGTCGACCAACTCGGCCATCTCCGAAAATCTCCGTGAACTTTCGGGTCAACGGACACAGGTCAACGCGGCACCCGGAAGAGTCAGTCAGTAGTAGTGTAGAAGTATCGTTACGATAATGAGCTAGCGTATTCAGTCAAACAGTATTATAAATTTGATAATTTTGTTCAGTACATCAACTTATTGATTAAGTTCAGAAATTTCAGTGACTCAACGAGATAAGGTGCAAAAGGACAATATCAGTGAAAATTAGACATTCAACAATAATTGAAACCAAAGAGTGTACCGAAATTGTGATAAGTGGTTCGATCCCACGCCAAATATAGTG
>NW_021680827.1:5539-6952 GCF_001412515.2 Diachasma alloeum | reverse complement strand
CAACTCAACGCCCACATTCTAAAGAAGCTCACCACAATAATTCCGTCATTTTCATGCTCATCAGCGAGGATCGGCTCACTTCAGAATCTTCAGCTAGCCGATCCCCATTATCTCAGGCCCCGACCAATCGACATCATACTAGGGGCTGACAACTATGGGCGGATCATCATGGATGACGTTGTCAAGTCAGAGCAATCGAGAGTATTTGGCCAACGCACAGTATTCGGTTGGATATTATCCGGACCAATCGAATGCACAAATTGTTCAATAAGGGTATCTCTATCAGCTGTACGACAATCTTCGAATGAACAACTTCTAGAGCTTCTCCAGAAATTTTGGGTCCAAGAAGAACTGCCAAACGAGAGATCATCAACATCAGAGCTTTCACCAGATGAGTANGGTCCAGGAAGAACTGCCAAACGAGAGATCATCAACATCAGAGCTTTCACCAGATGAGTACGAGTGCGAGATGCACTTTAGAGCAACTCATAGCAGAGACAACACCGGGCGATACATCGTGAGACTGCCCCTCAAAACTTCAGCAGCAGCGCTCGGAGAATCAAAATTCAAAGCAGCACGTCAACGCAAATCGATCGTGAGTCGACTCAACACAGATCAAGCATACTCCCAGTTGTGCAGAGAGTTCATCAACGAGTACGCAGCACTGGGACACATGAGAATAGTACCAGAGACTCCAGAACCCGTGCCAGCTTACTATCTACCACATCACGGGGTACTGAGAGAGGAGGCCATCACAACGAAGCTGAGAGTCGTATTCAATGGCTCCAGCCCCAGTTCATCAGGTATGTCAATTAACGATATACTGTATTCTGGTGAAAAATTACAGAACCGATGCAATGGTTATCCTGACTTGGATGAGAAGGCACAGGATTGTGTTTGGCACGGATATTGTAAAGATGTTCCGCCAAATACGAGTTCACCAAGATGACTGGGATCTTCAGAGAATCCTATGGATCGACGAGAATCAACAACCAGTCACCTACCAGTTAACGACAGTCACCTATGGACTAAATTGTTCTCCATGGTTGTCGTTACGTGTTCTTCAACAACTAGCAGAAGATGAAGGGCACCGCTTCCCAGCAGCAGTAGAGACACTCACCAGAGGTCGTTACGTTGACGACATTTACGGCGGTGCAGAAACAGAAGACGGTCTCAAGGAGATCGCAACGCAACTACAAGGGCTTTGCCATGCAGGAGGCTTCTCTCTACAGAAGTGGAGCAGCAATTGTCCAGAAGCTCTGCATGAGTTGGGCCTATCAACTGACGAAGAAATTATCCAGTTCGAGTAGGCAGTCACCAAGGTGCTTGGATTGTGTTGGCATCAATCCACCGACACATTCCGGTACAAATCAAAGGATTTCAATACGGCGACAATCACCAAGAGAGTAGTCT
>NW_021680827.1:690-4745 GCF_001412515.2 Diachasma alloeum | reverse complement strand
CAAGCTGACACCCACACTAGACAACGAAAGGATCATGAGACTTGGGGGACGCCTCAAGAACTCGCAGTTAAATCCAGATGAAATTCACCCAATAATCTTGCCTCGCCAATCACGCCTCACCACACTAGTCATCGAAGAAGCTCACCGGAAAACACTCCACGGAGGAACTCAACTCACCTTGGCCTATACCCGACAAAGGTACTGGATAATCGGCGGCAGAGGCACAGTTAGAGCATATATTCAACGCTGTGCCATCTGCACCAGACACCGAGGAAGACAGGCCCAGCAACAGATGGGTCAACTACCAGCAACGAGAATCTCACCAGCAAGAGCATTTCTCCACACAGGGGTGGACTATGCAGGACCATTCGCCATCCTCAAATGGAGACCAACGAATGCACAACCAGGGTCAGTGCACATTGCAGTTTTTGTGTGCTTCACCACATCAGCAGTTCACCTAGAGCTAGTCACCAGGCAGACAACGGACGCCTTCATCGGAGCCTACAAGAGATTCACCGGAAGGCGGGGTATTCCAGCTGTCATGTACAGTGACAATGCCACTACCTTCGTGGGCGCAGCAGAGGTCCTAGAGAAAATCTACCACCGAACATCCAGAGAAAATCAGCAGGTTCAGGCTGCTCTCGCCACCAATGGGACTCAATGGAGCTTTTCACCACCACGAGCACCCCATTTTGGCGGCAAGTGGGAAGCAGCGGTGAAATCAACAAAATATCATCTTAGAAGAGTCTTGGGGACAAGAACACTCACATTTGAGGAACTCAACAGTGTCGTGATCCAGATAGAGGCCTGCCTCAATTCCAGGCCAATCTGTCCCATGTCAGATGACCCAGACGATCTCCAAGTACTCACCCCAGGACACTTCCTGATAGGTGAGCCTCTTCAACTGATTCCAGAGCCATCAATCATCGACAAGAACCCCAGCAAACTGCAGAGATGGAACCTGGTAACGCAGCTAACTCAACAATTCTGGTCCAGGTGGGCCAAAGAGTGTCTTCAACGATATCAGGCAATCTACAAGTGGACGCATCGAGAAGAGAACATCAAGGTTGGCGACATGGTGCTGATGATCGACGAAAACTATTCACCAGCACAATGGCCGATCGGACGAGTCGTTGCGACACGCCCAGGAGCAGATGGGCTAACGAGAGTCGCAACTATAAGAACCGCAAAGGCAGAGGTACCAAGGCAGGCAGATGGATCACCAATCATAGAAAATATCAGAACAATCTACACAGAGCTTGACAGACCAATCACCAAGCTTTGCCTACTGCCATCAGATCCATCACCTCCAGAGCAACCTCCAGACGATGATGCAGAAGATCAACAGAACTAAAATCACCATTAATTCATCATCCCTGATGATGAATTGCCCCCGGGGTGTTCGAAATACAGCCTAAATCTCCAAAATGGTTACGGTCGACCAACTCGGCCATCTCCGAAAATCTCCGTGAACTTTCGGGTCAACGGACACAGGTCAACGCGGCACCCGGAAGAGTCAGTCAGTAGTAGTGTAGAAGTATCGTTACGATAATGAGCTAGCGTATCCAGTCAAACAGTATTATAAATTTGATAATTTTGTTCACTACATCAACTGATTGATTAAGTTCAGAAATTTCAGTGACTCAACGAGATAAGGTGCAAAAGGACAACATCAGTGAAAATTAGACATTCAACAATAATTGAAACCAAAGAGTGTACCGAAATTGTGATAAATGGTTCGATCCCACGCCAAATATAGTGATAATTTTCTAAAACGCCTAAAATAATTTTCCCAACATCTCCCTCCACATTTTCATCCCACATCCACCCTAAACTAGTTCCTCACCAAACAGTTATAATGAAAATTTCTCTATCTCTCTTCATTTTCAAGATATTCATCGATAACTGACCCTCAGCAAAATGCAGTTATTCTAATTTACCAATTCACTACAGAATTGTTTTGAGACAAAGTTTCGTCATCAGTAAATATATTTCTCGAAATAATTTTCATTTTCCTTCGTTTTTTTAAGGGGTGGGGGGGTCACATTACTTTTTTCGATTACCAGACCGATTGATCGATAAATCCCTCTATTTTTTTAAATATCTTCGTTATGCCTGAAAAAACTGAAAGCAAGGAAAATTCTTCAATTTTTATTTTTCAATAATTTTTTTTTCCCTTTTAACCGAAGATATCAAGTAATTTCAAATTCCATGCGTAGGATTTTGCAAATGGACATATCAAATACCCAAAATAAAATTCCTTCAAAAAAATGGAAAATTGTAGGACTAGATAGCTTTTTACAAATGAAAAAAAGTAAACAAATGACGATTTTCGCTAGAAAAAGCGAAAAAAAAATTTTTTCCATTGAAACTTATGATTGTTTTCTCCGGTTAGGATGTAAGATGATTTTTCGATTTGTTGGAATGTTATCGTTAATTGAGCCATCTATGATAAAGATCTACATCAAGTTATTATTATTTTTAGCTTTTCCTACAGAAAATCGTCATTCTTTTTTTTTTGCGTAGTAAAAACCTATCTTGTACTACAATTTTCACTATTTTTAAACGAAATATTTATTGGGTATTCGATATGGCCTTCCGCAAAATCCGACGTGTGGAATTTGAACATACTTGATTTGTTCTGTTGAATAACTTAATCTGATGTCAAATGTGGTTTTCTTGAGAATTTACATCTTCAAACATCTTCATTGGACGAAATATAACCAATAATACTTCTTTGTCTGTAAAAATAATGTTCACCAATTACTAAATATGGCCCCTGAAAATAAAATGTACTATGCTTGACCTAGCAAAAGGAACTCAGCATTATTCCCTCAGTAATTCATGTTGGCAAAATTCGGAGATAACATAAACGTTGATTATTTTTTCGCATTATTCTTCCGTAATCAATCACGGCATAGCGGAAAAAAAATTCCAACTTTGTTATTTCCTTGTTTAACGATGTTCAGGCGAGGAGTAGGTAGGATATTTAAAAAATGCGGCCAATTTTATGAAAATGTTCCCTACATTATCGTCCATTTGGCAATGCGGTAAAAAATGAAATTATCAATGCTCANTGGAAATGTGGTAAAAAATGAAATTATCAATGCTCCTTCTAAACTCATGTATACGTGACAACTTTCGAATGAATTTTTATTGTTGTCTCGTACCTGGGGTTTCTGAAATTTTGCAAGGGATTAAATAACATGTGAAAAAAATTTCCATAAAGTTGGCTGCATTTTCAAAATATCCTACTCTTGGCCTGACCATCATTAATGATTCGCTAGCTTTTTTCACGTGAGAGCTGTCAAAGAACAGTGTAATTTTTTTAACGTGAAAAAATTGTATCTGAATAACAATGAGCGACTCGTCTACGGGGAATAAATTATACGCATGGAAATTATCAACTACATTATATTTTTTTACCATANATTATATGCAACGAAATTATCAACTACATTCTATTTCTTTACCATGATTTTCATACCGTGTAAAAAGACAAGTGTCAAATGATTTTACGGATATGACGGAAATATGTGTTCCACTTGACGAAGAATACTTCATAAATCCTTTAGAAAAAAAACAGTTATTTTTCATTTATTTTCTGCAAAAAAAAATCCGCTGAAATATAGATAATAATCCCGTGAAAAGTACTCTCAGCATTTTTTGTAGTGTTCCACGAGAGATACGAATTTATTATACGTGGACTCTCATTTTTCGGGATAAGTTCGCCGGACCTCGTGTATAGAATCGCCGGATTGCTATAGGCATTTCTCTCGAGCGTATAGGAATAAATCGTATAGAATAATCCCTATAGAACCCCCTATACGATTCCCACGCGAATGGATAGAAACCTCGTGTATAGAATCGCTGGATTTCTATACGCATTTCTCTCGAGCGTATAGGAATAATTCGTATAGGATAATCCTCGAGAGAAATGCGTATAGAATGGATAGCGAATGGATAGAAACCTCGTGTATAGAATCGCCGGATTTCTATACGCATTTCTCTCGAGCGTATAGGAATAAATCGTATAGAATAATCGCTATAGAATA
>NW_021680827.1:0-491 GCF_001412515.2 Diachasma alloeum | reverse complement strand
GCATTTCTCTCGAGCGTATAGGAATAAATCGTATAGAATTAAAATTCACGTAGAGAATGTGATGAAAAAGTATTCGTATAGAAAAACTTCGTATAGAAAATTTTCGTATAGAAAAGTCCGAATATCAGATACAAAAAACCTATAGAAATCGTATAGGATCATTTTATACACAATTCGTATAGAAAAGTTCTATACGATTTTTTCATACGTGAAATCACGTTGGATTCCGTAACATGCAAATTTCAGATTATTCGTGCAGATTTCCCCATTAAATACGACGGTATATTAGGTGCGCAGTTCTTACGAAACGAAAGACCCTGGCGAATAAGGATCCATGTTGTAGCATGGATGTAGCATGGATGTAGCATGGATGTCATTTTAAGGCGAAAAATGGGCCAAAAATGATTGGAATATAATCAAAAAATTATTTAAATGCTGATAGACAAACAATTGGTCCCAATTAATACAGATGGGAGAATGCCGCGAGATGG
>NW_021680826.1:154611-171472 GCF_001412515.2 Diachasma alloeum | reverse complement strand
TCATCTCAATTAGCGATTTTGAGATAGACTACGGCTGACATCGCGAGAAAAGAAGCATCTGAGAATCCATGGATTTCAATCGACGAGTTCTGGAGAAGGCCTCACCATCTTGGAACAGATAACTTCGTTTTGAATGAACCTTCTGGAACTTTCGGTTCAATAGTAGAGCAAATATCTTCAAACCTGCGAATGTGTTCATCACCGCTTCAAAATCGGGAAAACACACTTCACGTATGACAATATTTAAAACCTAACAAACATGATATGGTCTATACAATAATTAGAATTATCATCTAGTACTTGATTTTTCAGAGCATTTCAAAACCTGGTTGAAGCAAGTCTTTTTCCCAAACGTGGGTCCTAGAAGTCTACTGTTAATCGATTCCTGGAGCGGACACTATCCTCAAGTCATGAAAGAAATTACTCCTCCGGATAAAGAATTATTAACTATGTTGATACCAAAGGGGACTACTGGAAAAATTCAACCGCTTGACGTATATGGTTTTAGGATATGGAAGAAGTATGTTCGTCATTTTTCGGATAGTGTCGTCCTAATGGACTATGATATTAATTTACATTTGCGGAACAATATCATAAAGTTACAGTCTTTAGTCCATAATCAATTATCATCACCAAGGTATCAAAATTTATTTCGTCATGCTTGGTTTCAGAGTGGTTACATTTCTAAGAAACCAGATGAATTCGAAAATTTTGTCGATTTTGCATTCGGGCAATCATCTCATCCGCACTGTGATATTGAAGGCTATTCCAATATTGCAGTAGTCAGATGCTCATGATGCAAAAAATCACTTTGTTTGGTGCATTTTTTTGAAGAATATCATTTTTGTATGCATTACGTCCCCTAACACTANCATTTTTTTGAAGAATATCATTTTTGGATGCATTACGTCCCCTAATGCTATCTATACTGTAGATTGATCTCAACAGAATGTATGCCGATTGAGAACATAATACTAGAAGGAATAAATGGTCTGAGCTTCTATAATAATATCAATGTATATTCTGAATTCCATCATTTGGGGATTACTACCATCATTGTTTCCTTTCCATATCGCATCTTCATTCAATCCTTACCATTTAGTTCGGACTATGGTACTGTGATATAAGTAAACGGATAATTAGAAGTTTGTAATTCATATATAACTAGCAATAGACATTTTCATGGGTTCAAAATTCAATATTTCTTATTATTCTTTACTCTTTCAAATGAATTCTGTTCACTAATATAATTAAAAGTAACTCCCAGAAAGGTTATTTAACCGCCAAATGTTACTTCCAGAGACTCATCACTCATCTTTTTTATGTACCAATAAATCGAAGACTTGTATATAATAAAAAAAAAGTATTTTACTTTCAATTTTAATTTGGGGAAAAGAATCGCAGGATATGCTTTGAATTGTCTCATGCTTTCGAACGAAATGTGTTTCGTAAAATTCTCATCGATATTTTTTCTCCCTTATTAAAAAAAATTCCCCCCCCCCCCAAAGGGTAGTTAACCTCCCCGACATCACTCCTGGATCCTGTCCCAATGGTTTCCCTTATCATTAGCCGTAAGCTTCGTTTTGTACAGGAAAAAGTTTAAAATTTCGCAGTTCACAAAAAATCTATTTTTTAAGTTTTAAATTTCGATTAAAAAAAAACAAAACAGGTATTCTGTATTTTTTTCTACTTTTTCAAATGGAATTTATACCATGGGATTCCCATCAAAAGTTTTTTTTCTATGAGAAAAATGAATTTTCACAAGGGTAGTTTACCTTCCATATTTCACCCCCCGGAGACGGTTCTAATTCACATTTTCATCATTCCTTGTGACCTTCATGATACACTGCGAAAGAGTTGTTCAAAAAGCTTCCTTATGTGTGCAATCGAAAAATGACCCCGAGAAGTGGTCAACTTCAGAGAGCACTTTCACCCCCTAAAACCCAATCTGGACAGCTAAAAAAAATACGTGTCTCTTAGTTTTGGATCCCCTATAACATATTTGAGTTTCATCGAAATCGGAGGGGGACAGCTACGTAGTGTTCCTTGTGAGATGAGTCCATCCGTACTGGAAGTGATTAATTCCGTTCATCCGGAGACGGAATTTTTGAAGGAACGGATGCATCTAAATTCTCTTCGATTTTGTGGGTAGAAATAATTCATTGCTTGATTGTTTCCGGTTTGATTTCGAAAGTTTGTTGATGAGCGGTCGTTTTGAAAATAAGTATTTCCGTTATTTAAATTTGAATTAATTCGTTTATGAGAATTACGATTTTGAGAGGTATTATTCGGAGAGGAAGGATTTGGATTAAGATTCGTATTTGAATTGGCGTTACGAGCAGCCTTACGGCATTCATTTACGTAATGTCCCGGAAATCCACAAAATGTGAAAATAATATTCCGTTGATTAGATGCATTTGATTGATTGTTTTGATTATTTCTCGGTTGATTGGAATTATTCATCGATTGATTATTATCTTGACTGGAATTCGTATTCTGATTTTGTTTCTTATTATTCACGATATTGTGTACTGCGTGAATTTCTAATGCGCGTTGAAGTGCAAAAATGAGACCCTCGAGATGTTCCAAGCATAAGGCAGTTTCGATTCGACCGTTATTTAGCCAGTTAATAAATTGTTCACACGAAATTTTATCTTTGACATACTTCGAAGCATCGTAATACGCGAGGCGTGTCAATTTTTCTATTTCTTCTGCGTAGATTTTGAAGTCTTCGTTTTTGTGTTGAACGCGAGCCCATAATTGTTGATGATAAACGCGATAAAATTGTTTTTCTCCAAAATGAGAACTGAGAACTTCTCTTAATTTATTAATGTTCATTAAATCCGGAACCGGAAGTGCCTCAATTATAGTTTGGGCTTTACTACGGAGAGATGATAATAAATACGAGCCGACCATCCGTTTTCGTTTGCGATAACGTCCAAAAGGCGTTCATATTGCGACCATGGCGTTGATCCATCGTATCGTATCGTCGGTAATTTAATGTGTTTAACTGTTAGTGAGAAAGAGTTAGTGTTTTGAGGAGAATTTGAGAATCTAGTGTGAAGTTGGTCAAGGAGAGTTTGATTCGACATGTTGATGTATTGTGGAAATGATGGGTTAGGGTGAGGAGAGATGGACTTATCTGTCAGGACTTCCATGATTTCATCCCGCATGTTCCGGACTTCTCTCCTCACAGAACTCTCGATAGCCTGGCTGACCGCGGTTTGAAATTGACTTTGGACAGTCGTCGTGAGCTGCTCCGTCATCTCCGCCGAATTCTTCGTCAAATAATCCAGAATACTCTGGTTATTTTATTCACTAATACTGTTTACATAATTGTGATTCTCTTCCTGAAGCTCCATCTTCAAATGTTGTCCATGTTGTTGGAGAGAATCGGACAGTTGCAGTTTCAGGTCTCCAACAGCCGATCTGACCTCTTCCTGGATGCCCAGTTGTATCCAGGTGATATCCTGTGCATCCAAATATGTGGGACTCCTCATGCGGTGGGAAGTTCGAAGAAGATTCCTGTCCTGTGGAGAACTCATTTTCACTTCCCGGATAATTTCACTCGCGTGGGAAAAAAAAATCACAACCCTTCTGACACCAATGTTAAGTAAGCACTTTATGTCAAGTACGCACTTTAAGAGGGGGCTTTTATGCTGCATATTATGTAATGTGGATGAATTATAACAATATTGAAAAAAATCTAACTTCATCCCACATGTTATGGATTGCGGAATGATTTGCATTCAAATTTTCTTCAAATTTAGCTGCTTTTGTTTATCCCTCAAATTCACGGAGGCGTCTGCGGTGATATTCGATTCAAATGGAGCACCCATGCGACTTATTGAAATAACCATGTCTTGTTCATTTATGGAAATATTTTGAAAAACTAAAAAGCGCTCTCTTTGTTATCCAATGTGGAACATGTTTTATTGTAAACATTTTTAAGTATGACATCATTTTATGACGTTGATATGGCCCAAACACCAAAAGGCAGGCCGGGCGGCAGACGATTCCGGTGAGAGCGCTGCGCATTGCATTCTAGAATTCGTATCTCAAAAATCATTTGGAATGTTTGGAAAAATCAAATGTCCNGTGAGAGCGCTGCGCATTGCATTCTAGAATTCGTATCTCAAAAATCATTTGGAATATTTGGAAAAATCAAATGTCCTTAGATTTCTTATGGATCCTGGCGTATTTTTTGTTGCAACTTTTTTCGAGTGTGACCGAAAATGGCTGCGAGAGGGGCATTTAAACTTTTAAATTGTTAATAATAGTGTTTTTGAGGTAAAATTCAGCCGGCATACTAAGACATCCGGATTCTACACCTCAAAAACTATGAAAAAAGTTTTGTCGCAATCATTTTTTAGAAAATGCATACTTAACCCTCCTCAGTACCCCGGTGGCGTGGCGCAGTGGGTAAGTTCGTTGCTTCACATGGGAAAGGTTCCGAGTTCAAATCCCGACCGGGTAGAATGGTGCGATCTAACCATTTAAAGTCTTGATCATCATTGCAGTATACTCTGACCGGGTCGAAGCGATATAACATAGCGATAAAAAAACCCTCAATACATGGAATATTTGGACTATAAGGGAGATAGTAAATTTTTATTGAAACATTAGGGGGGACGGGGGGGGGGAGTTGTATTGAATTCTCGATGCATGACATCCCCCCCCTGTAGCGGCTTGCTACATCTATAATGAGAGGCGTATCGCACCGCTCTCATACACACACACCTGAGGAACACACGCACGTCCCAGGTGTCGCAATCGCTCCCGCTTAATAGTCGTGTGGCTCTCGCCACTCGGTGGACATCTCCACCTCACCTGTACATATTAATACATTCATACTAGCGTCTCATCCTGTACATACTCATATCACGACAATAAACGAATTACTAGTTTGCAACCGTTGCCTCGCGTAGTTGATTCTTTACCTTCCCGATCCAACACCACCTCGAATCCTACATTGGTTCCGATACCCGGAAACTATGTGAGAGGCAGTTTCTCACTCAACATCAAAGGGAAGCGCGAGTGCAACAAGTGAAACGAGTGCGCGTGCCTTTAGCCGGGAAGAGTCTAGCTTTGTTCAACGCGTTAAATAAATAATTTCGGTCACCAAACGCGTTCGCTAAAAACCCCCGCATCGCAACACCTCGTCAGTGCACATAACCCTCAGTGCAGTGATACCCTGTGGAAAAAAAATACTTCATTCAATTTTTGTTCGTGGCTGAAACGATTTTCAAACGCGAACTGTAGGAAGGGCGAAGAGTCTATGGATGAATAATTAAAAACACAACTCACTATTTACACTTAAGTTATATTTCTAATTATACACAAAATTTTTCACTTAACTAGAGTCAATACAATAAAAACTTAGTAAGTGATTGGATAGGAATGCGAAGAATATAAATTTGGAACTGTTGTCGATGAACTTAAAATTTGAACTGAGTGTTGGAAGTTGTTGAGATTTTCAGGAAAATTCGGAAGAAGGGAAGGGATAGGTTAAGGAATGACGATTGGTTATTCACAAATTGAAGAAAATGTTTCTATTGGACAATTTGCGTTGAGAGGGAGAAGAGGAGGTCCTCAGTGTCCGAAGGAGGAGGCCCAAAGGTTCTAAGGGTCGAAAGGTCAGGTAAACGGTTGACGGACAAGCGCGTCGGCAAAAAAAATGTAAACCGTAAAGGAGATTGGGTTTGAGGATTAAGGCGAAATTGAAAATAAAATTTTGGGTTTTATGGAAGCAAGAAATGGGAAAGTAAAATTTTGGGTTTTATTAAGGCAAAAAATGGGAAATTTTGGAAGCGAGGGAAACCGACATTTGGTCACCAAATGTGAGTTGTACAGGGATTAAATTTTGAGTTGTTTATGACGGTACAGGGAAAATATTTCTTCTGGGAAAAATATTTGGGAAGTTCGGAAGAGAATTTATGATGAACGGACGGGGAAATTTTCAGATGGGATTTTTGTTTGACAGGGAAAAGTCTGAATGGGAAATCCCCAGATTTTGTGGATGCACACGACTTACATTCCGCGATGGAACATGCTCCCCTGTTGCGAAGTATTGAGAAACTTAAAAATTTCTTATTATGACTACGTATTTGAGGTTGCGATATTATGCTTCAATGACATGGAATTAATCATGAGATTCAAAACCATACAACAGGGGCGCGAGCTTCTTGACATTCCGATTGAATGTCCCTTTAGATGTTTTAACAGTAACGGTCCGGATGATACCGTCTTCCCCTGGGTATACATGGACAACTCTGCCTAGAGCCCATTGTTACGCTGGTAAGTGGTCCTCCTTGATGAGCACCAGAGTGTCCTTCTTGATGAAGTGCTCCCCGTTCATCCATTTTGACCTCAGGCTGAGCTCGCTTATATATTCGCGATGCCACCGAGCCCAAAAATGCTGTTTTAGTTTCTGCACGTGTTGCCATGATGATAGTCGATTAGTTGGTATCTCTTGAAAATTGGGACTGCGGAGACTTGTCAGGGAGTCGCCAATTAGAAAATGTCCCGGAGTCAGAGCAATCAAATCGTTGGGATCTGATGAGATTGGCGTGATTGGCCGTGAATTCAAGACCCCTTCGATCTCGATGACAAGTGTATTGAAGGCTTCAAGGCTGAGGAGTTCATCGTTGATGATGCGTTTTAGGTGGTGTTTAAAAGATTTAACAGCAGCCTCCCAAAGGCCTCCGAAATGAGGCGACTGTAGTGGTATAAAATGCCACTGAATCGATTTTGATGACGTGTAATTTTGAATTTTGTCTTGGTTCTCCGCTTTTTTCAAAAAGTCATAGATTTCTCTGATTTCGTTGTTTGCACCCACGAAGTTTGTTCCATTATCTGAATAGATATCTGTGCAAATGCCTCGCCTTGAGATGAAACGACGTAGGGCAGCGATGAACGTTTCGGTGGACAGGTCACTAACAACTTCAAGGTGTACTGCCTTGATGCCAAGACAGACGAAGACAGCAACCCAAATTTTAACTCGACCTCTGTTGCGCAATTTTTTCTCCTTGACAAAAAAGGGCCCACAGAAGTCGATTCCGACATGGGAGAAGGGGCGAGACTCAGTTACACGAGCCCTCGGTAAACTCCCCATGACGTAGTCCACTGGAGGAGGGTTGTGACGAATACACTTTACGCAACTGCGGACGAGATGGCGAGTGACGTTTCTTCCATCCAGTGGCCAAAATCGTCGACGGACCGCGTAAAGAGTTGCCTGTGACCCTGCGTGAAGATGTTCTCTGTTCATTTCTGATGATGAGGTTTGTGATGTGATGACGCTTTGGTAATATCAGTGGATGTCGTTGATCGAATGGAACCGTTGCGTTTCTCAATCGACTGCCGACTCGAAGAAGTCCTCTGGTATCCAGGAAAGGGCTGAGCTTACTAAATTTCGCAATTTCTGATTGTTGAGTGGGAGTCTTCTGATCTTGGCGTAGGGCTGTTATTACCGGGATGAAATTTTCTTGCTGTACCCAGTGAATGATGCCTTGAAGAGCAAGTTCCAATTCCTCCACTGAAATAAGACCGGTGTTGCGATTTTTCATTCTCAAGCAGTAAGCGATGATTCGTTGAAGTTTTTTAATCGATGAAAACCACGTGAGGACATTCCCCTGTCGAGTGATTTTCTCTTGAGTTCCATGAACGGTGACGAGGCAGATTTGCGTAGGTACACTTATTTTAGCCTTCTTTTCTCCAAGCGCTGGTGATGAAAACTGGAGTTCCAATGTAGGCCATGAGTGCTCTTCAGAGGACAACCATGGAGGTCCAACTAGCCAAAGCGATGGTTTAATAAACTCTGCCGGTGACTGTCCCCGAGAAACTAAATCTGCTGGATTCTCATGGCTCCTCACGTGTTTCCAGTTGTTGACATCGGTTTTTTCTTGAATATTTGTGACTCGATTGCTCACAAATACTGGCAATTTATTTGGTGAAGTGTTGAGCCAATGCAATACGACGGTTGAATCTGTCCAATAACAGATACGATCAATTTGGTGATGAATAGACTGTGTTATACTCTCGATAAGAGTGGTTAAAAGCAGAGTTCCACACAATTCTAACCGTGGAATCGTTTGTTTTTTAAGTGGGGAGACACGAGATTTAGCACATAGGAGGCTGACGTTGACTTTTCCATCTTTGTCCTTCGATCTCAAGTAGACACAGGCTCCATATGCTATTTGGCTGGCGTCACAAAATCCGTGAATCTGTAACTCAGTGGCTCCATTTATTCGAGCTCCCCGTGGGAAGTTGATAGTCTGCAGTAGTGGTAAATCCTCGTAAAAATTCTTCCACTCCTCTTTGATATTCAGAGGTAAAGGAGTATCCCAATCGATCTTTAATTCCCAGAGTTTTTGAATAAACGTTTTAGCAACAATGACAACAGGTGCCAACAGCCCGAGGGGATCAAATAATCGTGCAGTTTCTGAGAGAACAAGCCTTTTTGTTGTTTGTGCACCAGCAGAAGGTTTTACGAAGTATTGAATTGAGTCATCAGCAGAATTCCAAGAGAGTCCCAAGGTTTTCAATGTCTTGGAGTCTCCCAGTTGAAGATGACCATTGATGTCATCAGGTGGAACTTCGTGAAGTAGTGAAAGATCATTTGATGCCCATTGACGCAGCTTGAAGCCTCCCCGTTGGACTAGATTTTCAGTTTCTCGTTATATGGCGATAGCTCCTTCCCTTGTGTCTGCTCCTGATATCAAATCATCCACATAGCAATCAGTCTTCAAGGCTCTGGCGCCTGTTGGGTACAGATGTCCATCATCATTGATCAGCTGGTGGATTGTTCTGATTGCTAGGTATGGCGCAGCTGATAGGCCAAACGTCACAGTGTTTAATTGGAATGTCCTGATGGGTCCGTCTTCCGTCCGCCACAATATTCGTTGATACTTTCGATCCTGTGGCTGTATGAGAACTTGTCGATACATTTTCTCTATATCAGCAGTTACAACGTAGCGATGTATACGAAAACGGACGAGGAGAGAGAAGATATCCTCCTGAATCGTGGGCCCAATATGTAATGTATCATTCAGCGATATTCCGGAGCTCGTTTTAGCAGATCCGTCAAAAACTACCCTGACCTTGGTGGTGAGGCTACCTTCCTTGAATACTGCGTGGTGTGGCAGATAATATCCATTGTCGATGAGCGAAGATGGGGAAACTTCTGCCATGTGCCCTAAGTCGAGATACTCTTGAAGAACTGCATGATATTGATGAGCGAATTCTGGATTTGATTTCAATTTTCTTTCACATGATTTCCAACGATGATACGCACGTGATCTCGTTTCCCCAAGTTTTTTAATTTTGTCGTTGAATGGTAAGGCAACAATATACCTTCCCGTGCAATCGCGAGTCACATGATCTTGATAGTGCTGTTCAGCTGCAGCGTCGTTATTCTTGAGTCTCGTGGTGGACATAGGCTCTTCAATTTCCCAGAAACGTGACAAATCAAACTCTGGAGTTTTTGTGGTTGTGAAATGGCATGAATGATTTTTAACAGGCCTTGAAGTCGGTGCTCCCCCTCCAATGACATATCCCAGGGCTGTTTCCAATAAATACAACTCTGGTTGATCCTCTGGAGACAACCGCATCTTCCTCGTTCCCAACAGTCCAATGGTGCTTCCTGTCCCTATCAACATATCGACTGGTGCTGGACGATGAAAGTCTGGATCCGCCAATTTCACATGCTTAGGTATTTTTATTTTATCTCTGTCGAGTTGCTGATCTGGTACTGAAGCCGAAATGCTGGGAATAATCAAAAAGGTCAATCTTCTTGTCTCGTTGTTAATTCGTGATTTTACAGTTGTGGTCACCAATTGTTGAGTACTTGTTGTTAAATTATGCAATCCCCCAATAGATGCTGAGAAGTTTTTTCGAGGAAGTTCTAGAGTAGTAGCTAGCCTTTCAGTGATGAGATTTGCAGTGGAGCAGCTGTCCAGTAATGTACGACAATTGACAAATTCATTTTTGTTATTATTTACCCTTACTTTTGCAGTGACCATTAGCTCGCACGTTGACGCATTGATAATGAGTGAAGTATGTCGAGAGGGAGTACTTGAAGATTGACCGCCCTCTAGTCAGGATGAATTATCAACTGCTGGTGAAGCTGTTGGAGATCCGCTGGAAGTTTCTCCGTTGCCCTCCTTTCCCCTATGAAGGAGAGTGTTGTGTCTCTCTTGACATACAGAGCAGTTGCGTGAATTACATTGCGTTACAGTGTGTCCTGATGCAAGACAATTGATACACAAGTTGAGTTTCTTCGCTTCCTTGTACCTTTGTCTAGGATTGAGCTCCTTGAATTTGAGACATCGCATGATGCTGTGATTCTCTTTGCACATGCCGCATTTGATTTCGTTGGTTGTTGCAGTAGTTACGAACATTTGTTTCTGATGTCGACGGCGTGGGAATGAACTTTCCTTCTCGTCAATTGGCCTGGAGCATTTGGATCGTTTTTTCAAAAAGTTCAACAATTCTGTATATTTTGGTAATTCTCGTTGATCAGCTCTATGTAGATCCCAATGGCTAGCTGTGTGTTGGGTGATTTTTGATAGAATCAGATGAACCAGCGGGATGTCCCAGCCTTCGACCTTCTGTTCAAGATTTTTCAATTGCATCAAGTGTGAATTGAAGGTGTCCACTAACTTGCCGAGTGATTGAGGTGTATCTCTCTGTGAGCGTTGATATTCGACGAGGCGTTGCCAATGGCTGAGAACAAATTTCTCTTTGTCTTCGTATTTCTCCTTGAGAATTTCTAGTGCTGCTGCGTAATTTGCATCTGTAGTCCTGAGTGACGCGATCGCTTCAGCAGCAGGCCCCTCCAAATGAGTTCGTAGGTGTTGTAGCTTCTCCACTGGCGATATTTCTGTATGTTTGTCAATTGTGGCCATGAAAGAATCGTAAAACATGGGCCATTTTTCGACATTGCCATCAAAATTACCAAAGTCGAGCTTTGGCAGTCGTAAAATTAAACCTGATGGTTGGCCTGATGTCTTCGATCCTAGCGATTGATTCAAATTCACTTGTGGAGTTGATGCAATTGCAGGCGCGTTCAGTCTCAAAAATTCTCCATGCACATCATCGTACATGGCCTGGATTTCGAAGCGTCTTGGTTGTTCTTCTTCATCTAGATCTTCGATTTGATCTTGAATATCTTCAAAGGGTTCATACCGTCTCTTCAGTCCATCCCATGCAGCTTGAAGTTTCTCTGGTATACGCTCGTCTGGGCTTCCCGCCTTGTACGCTTCTACAAAGGCCTTGAAGTTCTTGATTGCACCTTGAATATTTCCACGTTTCCTCCTAAGAGTTGAAATTGATATGTTTTCGCCAGTCATGTTTTCTTGTCGGACGTATTCCTCGATAGGTGTAACTAGTGTATTTCTCACAGGAGAATGAGTGAGAGGCATCCGGTATAGTTACCGATTGTTCATTAAAGTTTATGTTCGACACCGATATGTCACTCGATATTCATTAGTAAATTGCAACGATTTGTCACTGAAGTCTATATTTAACACCAATATGTTAATGAATAAAATGTTCTTTTTAATGCACTTATAGTTATTTTTCACTTGTTCACTATCCGGCTCGAAGGACCAAAAATGTTCGTGGCTGAAACGATTTTCAAACGCGAACTGTAGGAAGGGCGAAGAGTCTATGGATGAATAATTAAAAACACAACTCACTATTCACACTTAAGTTTTATTTCTAATTATACACAAAAATTTTCACTTAACTAGAGTCAATACAATAAAAACTTAGTAAGTGATTGGATAGGAACGCGAAGAATATAAACTTGGAACTGTTCTCGATGAACTTAAAATTTGAACTGAGTGTTGGAAGTTGTAGAGATTTTCAGGAAATTCGGAAGAAGGGAAGGGATAGGTTAAGGAATGACGATTGATNTGGATGAATAATTAAAAACACAACTCACTATTTACACTTAAGTTATATTTCTAATTATACACAAAATTTTTCACTTAACTAGAGTCAATACAATAAAAACTTAGTAAGTGATTGGATAGGAACGCGAAGAATATGAACTTGGAACTGTTCTCGATGAACTTAAAATTTGAACTGAGTGTTGGAAGTTGTAGAGATTTTCAGGAAATTCGGAAGAAGGGAAGGGATAGGTTAAGGAATGACGATTGATTATTCACAAATTGAAGAAAATGTTTCAATTGGACAATTTGCGTTGAGAGGGAGAAGAGGAGGTCCTCAGTGTCCGAAGGAGGAGGCCCAAAGGTTCTAAGGGTCGAAAGGTCAGGTAAACGGTTGACGGACAAGCGCGTCGGCAAAAAAAAAGGTAAACCGTAAACGAGATTGGGTTTGAGGATCAAGGCGAAATTGAAAATAAAATTTTGGGTTTTATGGAAGCAAGAAATGGGAAAGTAAAATTTTGGGTTTTATTAAGGCAAAAAATGGGAAATTTTGGAAGCGAGGGAAACCGACATTTGGTCACCAAATGTGAGTTGTACAGGGATTAAATTTTGAGTTGTTTATGACGGTACAGGGAAAATATTTCTTCTGGGAAAAATATTTGGGAAGTTCGGAAGAGAATTTATGATGAACGGACGGGGAAATTTTCAGATGGGATTTTTGTTTGACAGGGAAAAGTCTGAATGGGAAATCCCCAGATTTTGTAGATGCACACGACTTACATTCCGCGACGGAACAATTTTCTCCACGTGGTTGTTCTCCGGTGCGAAAATGGCGTCCTGCGAAAATCGATACTCGGACGTCTTCTCCAACTTGCTGTGCACGCATAGCTTCAGTGGGCATACAAAGTTTATTAGTGCGTGTGTGATTCCCGCCTCGCTAACTACCGCGGCCCAGTGCTCATGTACCGAGTGTAGTGTTGTCCCTCTCGCACCCGCTAACACATTACGGAGCACCCAATGAATGTTGTGCTGTGTTAGTGCTACAATAAAGACTTCTAATGACTTTATTCAGAGGGCAACCACTGTTGTAAATAATTTAGTATTTAATCTCCGTTAGTAATAATTTCCTTTCAATTATTTTGTGATTGTCTGCAACATGCCGTGTCAACGGTCGAATTTCTCCCGTTCAACATACGCGATACAAACGGGGAGTGCATCGGATGTCAACATTCCGACTTTGCTACTCTGTTCCTACAAATAGTCCACACATCACACAGGCAGCATTCACCTTTACCACCAGGATTCATCAAGTACTCCGCTGGTACGAGGCATACACAGCGACAATGGACACCACATGCGGAGCACGGGCCAACGAGGATGATATCCTCACCCGCAGTCTCATCGCACCTACATCACATGTCGACCACTCGGGCTAGCGAGGATGGAAACCTCACCCGCTAGGTTCGCAGCGATATTCACGCATGAGGGAGAGAACAAAGTAACATCATGCCAACTTACGCCGATAGCAGTGTTAAGAACATCGGGCCGACTCACTGAGCTCATCTCCGCTAAACACATCGTTGAGACTTACACACCTGCCTTCACGCACACCTGCCTTCATACACTCGAGCATTCACACACGGATTCATCTCATCATTCATTTCAACAAGCCCTGTCACTCATCTTCGCGGAACTCACGCATATTTCCTGCGAATCAACACTTGGACTCGGGGATAACAACAACTCGGAGAACAGCCCACGCCTAGCAGCAGCTAGGGTGCCGCAGTCACCTCCATCAACAACATTTTGCAAGCTCATGCTTAATCTTGACTTGTTCTTTTTATTTTTTTAAATTTTGGTTACAGAAAAAACTACGTTTTTTACTAAAGCAGGGAGTCATCTAGCGGCTCGCTACATCCACACTGAGACGCGTATCGCACCGCTCTCATACACACACGCCTGAGGAATACACGCACATCCCAGGTGCCGCATTCACTCCCGTTTAGTAGTCATGTGGCTCTCACCACTCGGTGGACATCTCCACCTTACCTGTATATATAATACATTCATACTACCATCTCATCCTGTACATACTCATATCACGGCAATAAACTAATTACTAGTTTGCAACCGTTGCCTCGCGTAGTTGATTCGTTACCTTCCTGATCCAACATCACCTCGAATCCTACCCCCCCCCCCTCCACACCGCCTCAATTTTTTTATAAACATTCGCTATCTCCCTTAGTTTCGAAGATATCCTTGGAAATCTCACCAACGAACTAAATACATCGAGAATTCAATACAACTTCCCCCACTCAATTTTTACCACGACAATTGCCAATGAAAAATTTATTTCATTTCGATCACGAATTATTGAAAGTGTTCTCGGTATGATTGACAATTGATCGGAATATTGGATAATTACGGACCCCAATTGATGATTGGGTAAATAATTCAAAATCTTTCCATACAAATTACACATTGACTAAACAATTAATCTTTTCGGTATCTCAACTAACCACTATCGGGGTTAATCAGAAATTTCCAGATTCAATTAATTCGTTTTTGAATAATTGATAAGTATAAAACATGATTGACAGTTGACACATTAATCGATAAATTATTTATTTTTATTAAAAATTAAATAATGAATTGATAATCATAGAAGCGTCATTATTCATTTATCAAAAAATGGTTGAAGATTGGAACTCGTTGTCGATTAGCAAAATAATTGGTAATTTTCGGTACAGAGTATTTATGGCTTAATTAATTGAAAAATCATCACCTCAAATTATGAATCATCTAAGTAATCATATAATATTAATTATTATTTACAATTATGCCGACCCGTGCTCATCATCTTCCCAACCTAGATTTAGTTTTATCTGATTGATCGTGAATACATTATCTTTGATGGGTCTAATCATGTTATGCGAAATCGGAACATTTTTACGTTGATGCAAGCATGCTTTATAATCATCGACGGTGACGCACTTCAACATCGATCTTTCAACTCCTTTGGCATGGGATTTTGGTACATCTTCACCAGATATTTTAAAAGTATACATTTTCGCGCGCAGTTCCACGAACTCAGTCATCAATTTACCATTATGCTCATCGTTCATCAAATCTAATTTTGTCTTATTCTCTAAAGCCATATCATATACATTATTTACTAGGTAATCCGAGGTATAAAATTTATCTATATCATCTTTCATAATTTTATAAATATCATTCACTTTAAAATGGTAGATAAGACTATCTGTGTCTGTGTACAATAATTTGACCTTATCCTTGAAAGTAGTTTTTACGTAATTATAATGGAAATCTTAAATATATGTTTAAGAAACATCCAAACTACTATTCAACTACTATTTCAATACTAAAGCCTACAAATGTGGGTTTATTAAATTTGATCGTCGTTCGGCTCATTGCACACAGAAAACGTGCAGATTATCTGCAATCTTATGCAGGTTTTACACATAAGCTCCGCGAACCTCGCACTATGTGTAAAGTCTGCATAGTTATGCATGAAATATGCGTAAAGTATGCATGGAATCTGCTAGTAACCAATTGCAGATTATCTGCAATCTTATGCAGGTTTTACACATAAGCTCCGCGAACCTCGCACTATGTGTAAAGTCTGCATAGTTATGCATGAAATATGCGTAAAGTATGCATGGAATCTGCTAGTAACCAATTGCAGATTATCTGCACTATTTATGCATGTTCCGCCCATAAGAGTTCCGCAGAAAAAAAAGCCAGTACTCACCGAAACTTTAACGAATTGCGACTTTAACGATTCGGAATTTCATAGAGAAAGGAAGAAAAAATTGTAAATTCTAAATCAATAATTTAAGGGGATAATGGGACAAAATAGAACAGTAGAGGAAAGTGAAAGAGCGCTGTTTGTTGTATTAGTTTCGACTCTTCATCACGCTGTGGGTAGCTAAGGTTTCAGTTTGTGTCAGCCTCCCCTATAAAAGGTAAATAAGTTGAATAAAATAAGTACGCACGAAAAAATTTAGTAGAAAATCTTCGCAAATTTGCTAGACAGTTCTTTTGAATTGTTAAATAGAAAATATTCTATTGATGCAGTTCCACATAAAAACGCAAGGTCAAAAAAGTCAATTACGGGGAATTTTTCGCTAATGTTTTTCTCCTGAGTGGTATGAGAGTTATTTCTCAGGTTGCATTTTAATGGTTTAAATGAGAACATTGCTGAAACTTGAAAAAGTAAGAATTCATTTTCTTCGTATATCCATCAAAAACGTCGTTTTTCACGTTTTTAGCTTAGAAATGCCCCTTGTACCACAGTTTTCATCCGATTTCAACTTTTTTTTTTATGTTTGCTATACTCCAACGAACAAACCCAAGTATCCGTTTTGCTTTATATTCATCAGATAATGAGAAAATGATTTGTTTAGTTTCTATTTTTTTCCCTCTTTTTAGCAAATGCTAAAACTAGTTGTTTTTCGTTATTCCACGTTGTAATCATACGTAATCGAAATATTATAACAAAAAAAAATGGGGGGAAAACAACGAATTTTAGCATTTGCTAAAAAGAGGAAAAAAAATAAAAGTAAAAAAGTAAAAAAAACATTTTCTCATCATCTAATAAATATAAAGTAAAACGGATACTTGGGTTTTTTCGTTGGAGTATAACGAACATTTGAAAAAAAAAAAGTTGTAATGGGATGAAAACTGTGGTCCAAGGAGCCTTTTTAAGCTAAAAACGTGAAAAATGAGGTTTTTGGTGGATATACGGGGCAAAACGGTTCGAGTCCGAAATTTTTCTCACTTTTTTATATATCCCTTCATATATCAAAAGTCATCCAATGGCTGTTGAGGCCGAGTCGAGAATTTCAAATTTTACCGCGGTCTCCCCTTAGAAAATTTTTTTCTGAATGTTGTTTAAAACTTTAGAAATTCCTCGATTATTTTGGAAAACTCAAATTTTATGCAAATTT
>NW_021680826.1:141553-154452 GCF_001412515.2 Diachasma alloeum | reverse complement strand
CAATGGGCAATATGAGAAATGTTCTTTTCAGCACTATCAAGTAGAAAAAAATTGGAAAAATTGATTGAAAATGATTCTTTCAATGGCAATATATTTACGACACGAAACAACAGAAACAAAATAAAAATAAAGTAACATCAGAGTGAGGAAATCTAATTCTAATCATAATGCAGTCAACAGTGGATCAGGCAATGAATTCACGTGTTAGAGAAATTAAGCTCAATTTCCAGTTAGTGGCATGAGAAGATTGTATCACTCAGACTTGAAACAAAAGAAGGATAAAAAAATGAATCTATTGATTGATTTAACCTTATCAGACTGTAAGCTATTAGTTGTGAGAGATGTNTTTTTCCCTCTTTTTAGCAAATGCTAAAACTAGTTGTTTTTCGTTATTCCACGTTGTAATCATACGTAATCGAAATATTATAACAAAAAAAAATGGGGGGAAAACAACGAATTTTAGCATTTGCTAAAAAGAGGAAAAAAAATAAAAGTAAAAAAGTAAAAAAAACATTTTCTCATCATCTAATAAATATAAAGTAAAACGGATACTTGGGTTTTTTCGTTGGAGTATAACGAACATTTGAAAAAAAAAAAGTTGTAATGGGATGAAAACTGTGGTCCAAGGAGCCTTTTTAAGCTAAAAACGTGAAAAATGAGGTTTTTGGTGGATATACGGGGCAAAACGGTTCGAGTCCGAAATTTTTCTCACTTTTTTATATATCCCTTCATATATCAAAAGTCATCCAATGGCTGTTGAGGCCGAGTCGAGAATTTCAAATTTTACCGCGGTCTCCCCTTAGAAATTTTTTTTCTGAATGTTGTTTAAAACTTTAGAAATTCCTCGATTATTTTGGAAAACTCAAATTTTATGCAAATTTCCAGAACACCTAATAATTTTATTCAATTTTTTAGCAATTCCGGCAATTTCTTCAGAGTTTCTAGAAACTTCTTGAATTCACTTGNAGAACACCTAAGAATTTTATTCAATTTTTTAGCAATTCCGGCAATTTCTTCAGAGTTTCTAGAAACTCCTTGAATTCACTTGAAATTTCCAGAAACTCCCTGATTTTTCTCGAAATTTCTAGAATCTTCTTGCATTTCCTTGAATTTTCTAGAAACTCCGTAAATTTTCTCGAAATTTCTAAAAACTCCTTGCATTCCCTAAAATTTTCTAAGAATCCCTGAATTTCCTCGAAATTTGTAAAAGTTTCTCAATTCCCTCGGAATTTTTAGAAACTCTTAGAATTCCAACGAAATTTCTAGAAACTCTTTCAATTTCCTCGAATTTTCTAGAAATTTCTTGATTCCCTCGAAATTTCTCAAAACTCCTTGAATTCCCTCGAAATTTCTCGAAACTCCCTGAAGTCCCTTGAATTTTCTAGAAAAATCTAGACCTGTAAGCTCAATTTCCCAAAACAACTTCTCATAACGAAAACATAGACGTATACTCAATAAAATTTCGCCCTTATGTGTAAATCATGCCAAATCTGTGCGGAAAGTACGCATAGATGTACTAGGGCCTTCGGATATTCGATCGGAATAATTTTTTTCTGATAGAAGACGTCCATATATGATGTGAAAAAAATACGCCATTATGGAAGAAACGACAATTGTGTCAGAAATTTTTTTTTTCTGACATTTTTGTGTTTTTTCGCCTTGAAGGGGAGCTGCCTTGTTTTTACCACGAAATTGATGTTCCAATCAATACTTTTGGTCAATATATCATATCAGAGAAGAAATACACTACCGTAGAAGAGACAAAAGGTGCTCCGAATAAAATTTTTTTTACTGAAATTTTTGCGTTTTGTCAACAGTTTTATAGTATTCAACAATAACAATCACTCTGGAATAACTTTTTTCAATTATTCGAAGGGTCACCCAATGGGCAATATGAGAAATGTTCTTTTCAGCACTATCAAGTAGAAAAAAATTGGAAAAATTGATTGAAAATGATTCTTTCAATGGCAATATATTTACGACACGAAACAACAGAAACAAAATAAAAATAAAGTAACATCAGAGTGAGGAAATCTAATTCTAATCATAATGCAGTCAACAGTGGATCAGGCAATGAATTCACGTGTTAGAGAAATTAAGCTCAATTTCCAGTTAGTGGCATGAGAAGATTGTATCACTCAGACTTGAAACAAAAGAAGGATAAAAAAATGAATCTATTGATTGATTTAACCTTATCAGACTGTAAGCTATTAGTTGTGAGAGATGTTTCAAACGCTTCATCAACGTTTTATTGNGTAATCGAAATATTATAACAAAAAAAAATGGGGGGAAAACAACGAATTTTAGCATTTGCTAAAAAGAGGAAAAAAAATAAAAGTAAAAAAGTAAAAAAAACATTTTCTCATCATCTAATAAATATAAAGTAAAACGGATACTTGGGTTTTTTCGTTGGAGTATAACGAACATTTGAAAAAAAAAAAGTTGTAATGNAGATGTACTAGGGCCTTCGGATATTCGATCGGAATAATTTTTTTCTGATAGAAGACGTCCATATATGATGTGAAAAAAATACGCCATTATGGAAGAAACGACAATTGTGTCAGAAATTTTTTTTTTCTGACATTTTTGTGTTTTTTCGCCTTGAAGGGGAGCTGCCTTGTTTTTACCACGAAATTGATGTTCCAATCAATACTTTTGGTCAATATATCATATCAGAGAAGAAATACACTACCGTAGAAGAGACAAAAGGTGCTCCGAATAAAATTTTTTTTACTGAAATTTTTGCGTTTTGTCAACAGTTTTATAGTATTCAACAATAACAATCACTCTGGAATAACTTTTTTCAATTATTCGAAGGGTCACCCAATGGGCAATATGAGAAATGTTCTTTTCAGCACTATCAAGTAGAAAAAAATTGGAAAAATTGATTGAAAATGATTCTTTCAATGGCAATATATTTACGACACGAAACAACAGAAACAAAATAAAAATAAAGTAACATCAGAGTGAGGAAATCTAATTCTAATCATAATGCAGTCAACAGTGGATCAGGCAATGAATTCACGTGTTAGAGAAATTAAGCTCAATTTCCAGTTAGTGGCATGAGAAGATTGTATCACTCAGACTTGAAACAAAAGAAGGATAAAAAAATGAATCTATTGATTGATTTAACCTTATCAGACTGTAAGCTATTAGTTGTGAGAGATGTTTCAAACGCTTCATCAACGTTTTATTGCCGTGCTTATTGTTGACTGTGTTAATTAAATGCATCATTTATCAGTAAAATTTGAACATTAAGCTAAATTAATAAGCCATCATTGTGTATACTCATCCCCGTTTTTTCATCTTCATTTCTGAATTGAGGTAAGAAATTTCTGATATTCATGATAGAGATATTTCCAGGCGATTTGTGGAATCAATTTGTTTGTATTCAGCAGGATACCCCGTAGTGATAGATGTACAAATCCGATGCGAGGCCCAGGTGAAAAAGGCCACTATGGAACCAATTTATTTCCGATTTCACGGGAAATACACTTGAAGTTCCCCTTCCTACCATCGACTGCAAAAATTTGCGGCAAATGCCGAATAAAAGTGCCAACGTATGTCGTACCATCGTTTTCTCCCACTTGCATTCTGAAGAATCAAAATCTTCAAGAAGATATCTCTTCCCCAGAAGTATCAAAGACTGAAGGAGAATTTGATGATTCCACCTCGCATATCATTGACTATTCGTTGAGATCAGGCCGATCTTTTCATCGTGATGATACAAGCGTTTCAAGTCACGATGGATCACATGATTCAGATGGATTCTTCGATTTAAGTATGGATGAGGATTCAAATAGTGACCACAGTGACGATGATCCACCACCAACGAAACGGTATCGTCCTCTCAGAGAACTGGGATTAGAGGAAATTTTGAATGATTTGAAGGAAAAGTTCAACGATTTGGACTCGTACATTGAGCGCCTGGAAATTCTAACCATTCTTCCTCGATCATGGAATGTCCGAAAAATAGCGCTCGAATTTGGTATTTCGAGATATATGGCGGAGAAGGCAAAAAAGTTGAGAGAATTGAAGGGAGTAGTTGCTTCACCAACTGTAAAGACTGGCCATCCATTACCAGCCGAAACTGTTCAAAAGGTGCGAAGTTTTTATCTAGAAAATAGTCGAGTTATGCCCGGGATGAAGGATAAGATATCGATTAAAATTAATGGAGAGAAAAGTGTAGAACGGAAGCAAATGGTACTCGAAAATTTGAGAGATCTCCATCGAGAGTACAAAGCCATTCACTCAGAGGCTGCAGTTGGTTTCAGTAAGTTCGCAGAATTAAGACCTGAGCAATGTACATTAGCGGGAGTGAGTGACACACACGTGATATGTGCTTGCACGTACCACCAAAATTGTAAACTGATGTTAGATGCTATCAATCTCTGAGTTCTAACGAAGTATTCACCATGCCCAATGACAGATTACAAAGATTGTCTCAGCAGAATCATGTGTCAAAATCCCACGCCGGCCTGTCATTTGGATGAATGTAAGAATTGCCCTGGACTTGACCAATTGTCATGTGAGCTAAAACGACTCCTCTCCAAAGCTGTGATTGAAAATATCGAGTTCCAAGTGTGGCAAAGTACTAACAGGTGCAACTTGCAAACACAGATACTTCCGGTGAACGAATTCGTTGATGTACTTGCTGAACGGTTGAAAGTACCAAAGCTCCACTACCTCATCGCTCTAGAGCAATCAATTGTTGTGAAGCAACGAACAGAAAATTTGGATAAAGGAGAAGTGCTTGTCCACTCTGATTTTACTGAGAATAATTGTTTTGTTGCTCAAGATGCTGCTCAATCTTTTCATTACAATAATGATCAGTGTACAGTCCACCCGGTGGTATATTACTACCGTGAAGATAATGATATCCAACATCAGAGTTTAGTTATCTTATCAGATAGTCTACTCCACGATCCTGCTGCTGTTTATTTAGTACAGAAAATTCTGATCGAGCATATAAAGAAAAATAGTGGTGATGTTCAAAAAATGATTTATGTAACAGATGGTGCTACTCAGCATTACAAAAATCGTTACCAAATGGCTAATCTCTTGAATCATACGGCTGATTTCGGTATCGACGCAGAGGCTCATTTTCACGCAACCGCACACGGCAAAGGGGCATGCCATGGAGTCGGAGCAGTTTTGAAAAGAGAAGCTAGATGCAAAAGCCTGCAAACATGGTGAACCAATGATGGTGAACCAATGCTCACACCAAATACTCTGTTCCAATGGGCCTAGAATCATTTCACTGGGATTGACGTTTTTTTCTTCACCAAAGACGAGCACGGCAAGATTAAAGCAGAATTGAAACATAGATACGATAAAGCTAAAGAACTTCCTTCTATTCAGTAGAATCATTGTTTCATTCCACGAATACGGAGTCAATTAGTGATAAAACGCTATTCTGCCTCAGCCAATGAGGAGGTTCTTCAGAAGAAAACTCAGAGGATACAACGTGGAGGATTCCTGTCTTATGTTATAGGTGTATTGTCACCGAAAGAGTCATTTTCAATCAATTTTTCCTACTTGATAGTGCTGAAAAGATCATTTCTGATATTGCCCATGGCGTGACCTTCGAACAATTGAAAAATGTTATTCTAGAGTGATTATTATTGTTGAATATTATAAAAATGTTGAAAAAACGCAAAAATTTCAGAGAAAAAAGTTTTCTCCGGCGCAGCGTTTCTCTCTTCTATGGTAGCGTCTTTTTTATGATATATTAACCAAAAGTATTGATTGGAACATCAATTTCTTGGTAAAAACTAGGCAGCTGCCCTAGAAGGCAAAAAAACACAAAAATTTCTGAAAAAAAAATTTTTTTCCGGCACAATTGTCGTCTCTTCCATGATGGGGTATTTTTTTTACATCATATATGGACGTTCTCTATCAGAAAAAAATTATTCCGATCGAATGTCGGAAGGCCGTCGAAACGAAAAAAAATAGAAACGTAAAAATTCCTTGAAAAATCAGTGAAGAAGCTAATTCACGGCTCAGGAGTATTTTTTTTCTCAAAGTACAAACAAAAACAAAATTTTTTTTTTTATTCGTTCAAATCGGATGCACCGTTCAAAAATTATGAATTTTCGAATATTCATCATTATCTCAGGAACAATAAATGATAGGGCAATGAAATTTGGCACGAATACTATCTCTATATAGTAGTTCAAAATGCAATTATCAAATGATTTTTTCCAGACAAAAAAAATCCGGGGTGGCTGAGTTAACATGGAATGTTCCATATATCGATCATTTTGTATATCGATTTGAAAATTGTGAGAACCCTTCCCTGATTCCTTTCTTACTGGTGAGGACCATTTCGGCATCTTGAAATAATGCCAACTGAACTCCAGTCATTTTGAACATTTCGTTAAAAACCAGACACAGTGTAATAATGGAAAGGATCCAAGTTATATGAAGCAAAACAACACTGTCGAAAATTTTCAAAAATATCATCCAGCAATAATTCATTAGTTTTCAAATATAAATCTGCGTATTCACCGAGTGCATTGATGGCAAAATTTCTCCATATATCACATGCATGGTTGCACCTTTTGCCTGACATGCTTTCATCATTAAAACGAGAGTAGAAGTCTTCCTTCCAGCGTAGCTGTCGTTCTTTCAATTGTTCCCACCTATCCAAGTATTTATATGGAAAAACTCCTTCCGTGTAACTAGCTCGACGCGACGTTAACGTGCATAATGATCAGCTGCAATTTTTTTCTTCCCTGGTTCCAAATATGAATCTAATTTTTCGAAAATTCTAGCCGTTTATTGACTCAGGGTCGATACTCTCAAACCACCAACTTAATATCACTTGAGGTGTTAAAATTAATGAAAAATTAATTTTGTTTAACTGAATCAAAAGGAGAGAACTGCACAAATTATATTATGTCATTCAAATTGTCTTTGAAAAATTCACTAGAATGTAAATAATTGTTTTCTTTTTTTTATCAACTAAACTATCCAATGTTATGAAAATGTCTTTAGAAAACTTCATCAAATTGTAAATGATTGTCTTTTGTTTGGAATTTGTGAATTCAATTTGACACTAACACATTGCACTTTGGATACTGTTGTTTGTTTATTTTTACATGAGTTTGTGAACACAGGCAAAGATAAAATACTACCTGGAGTGTTGAAGACTGATTTGCCCTTCATCACCGTTCGTCTAATACTGAATGTATTTTTCCTTTCCTCTGGCAGAGAGGGTTGGAAGATTGAGGAGGTACCTTTTGAAAATGTGAAAATCTATTCTGTCGTGTTGATTGTTTGAGAGAGGCCCAACCCTCAATCGTGACAAACTCTCGTAGTGGGAGAAAAGGTTTTTATTATCCTGTGACCGAGGAAATTTTCGGGGCTCCTCCGGTTCTAAAGTTTACGGCGCGGAGACAAACCTCTCACCCGACTCGGCGGCTTGCAAAGAATTAAGTTCTAAATGAACCAAAATTTTAAGACGTATTTCCCTGAGACCTTTCTCCAACGGACTAGATAGTGAGAAAATATTTTAAATTGGGGACTGGTTGCAATAAAATCATTTTGAAAATTTCTCGGGCCTCAAAGGTATATATAAAAAAAATTACTTGTGACTGGAAAAGTGACGATTATAAATCTTCTATAGAAAGTTCCCCTTTTAAATTGCTCGTTCGTGTTATTCTGTTAGAAGACCGAATGAGAGATTTCGAGAAACTAAAATTATTTTAATAATAAAATAGCCTATCCACCTTTCTCTATCCCTCTCATGTTTTTTTTCCTTTTTCCTTCAAACAGAAATGATGTTTGTTCTTTAAAAAATATGTACATATTTCCTTCTATTATTTCAAATTAAAAATAGGAAATTAAATGAGATTTCGTTGAAGAGGAAATAAGTCATAAACCGAAAAGAATCACTGATTTTTGAATAAACTTCGGTTTTGTACCACACTGTTCGTGAAGGAAAGATATTTTCCTTTATTGATGAGAAGTAATTTCACTGAGCCATCCAAGGGTCTGGCCAGTGCTTTAATGAAAAAGTGTGACTCGTAGTCTGATAAATTGTGCAACACCACTGGAATCACGCATGATTCAGTGTAATTGAGGTTATAGCCAGGATGTGCAGCACCTCAGAATTTGCCACTCAGTCACTGTGAAATGACGTTAGAGGCTATCATACCCTAGGTGGTATGATAGTCGAATTAAAAATCGCGAAGAATCGATTTAAAACAAACACAAAAAAAAGGATTAAATAATTCAAACACAGAATTGGATGGGGAAACGCCGTTACGGCATAAAAAACCCAGATTTATTGATTATAAGGTAATAGATCGATTACAACTGCGAATGACACTTGTTTTCCATACACATACACATACGCTACTACACTGCAATGTCTGTCCTAAGAACACAACGATGTGAACTGTCGGACGCAGCTATAGATAGGTAGACACACACACACACACACATACACCCACGCGTGCCGATGATGCGAAGGATGGGTTATGGAATCACACGTTGTGTGATTCCGAGACGATATTTTTCGTAATTAAATTACGACGATATGAGGTGGCCGTTGCACCACCTCCGATACGGTTTTAGATGAAGTGGCCGTTCGCCACTTCAAAAAAAGGGGCGTAGAAGAAGCGGCACGTTGCACCTCTTCCAATACGATTGGCGTTGCACTACACTTTTAATCCGCTTGATTCGTACAAATTTCGCGAGGGATCAATGTAAGATTGAGCAGACTTATTTTTTAGATGTTTTGGATTGACAAATTCACACTTTTATTACTAGTGACACTGATTTCACACAAAAGATCGATTAGAACTTGAGTGCTCGAGTAGCGTCGGTCTGACTGTTACACGTGGTGCAACAGACTAGGTTGGGTTTGCGTCGGTTGGGCCCTTCCCCGCGAGAAACCAGCGAGTCGAGAGGGGGAAAAACTCGCAGCGGTGGCGCGGTGAACTAGATAGAACCTAGCATTCAGCCCGTGCGAAGATTTGAACGAGTTACGATGTAACACACTGGATGCAGTCTTTTCTCCGGTAAACACAAAGTTTGGACTTTGAATCATCGTAACTGCACTTGACGTAAAATGCTACACTTAATGGCACATGATTTTGATTTCTTTTAGTGCTTTGCGTATCATCATGTGGTTCTTCTTCCAATAAACACTCGCTGTAGGTATATACGACACATGGAGCAGTCACTCTATTTTTGAAATTTTTAAATTTCAAATTTTTCTCAGCCCTATGAGAAAACAGCATTCGACACTTGCTGATCAATACACAATCGACCCTATGATTAGCGTATGCTTTTTTCTTGAAAAAGCGTCATGAATGCGTGTCACATATAAATGTTTTATATCGAATTTTTGAAAGTTGAAAGCACAGTAAACGAGATAATTTGGAAATCCATGTATAATAAATTTTTCCCCTCCGTCATGTTTTTAGTTTTCTTTGTTAATTAGGAAAACGTAAATCGTAGTAGCATCGTTTCGCAATGATGTAGAAGGATGTTTACTCAATCCAAGTTTTATTAGATTCTTCATCACTATCAATCTCATATATATTGATTGACATGTCGTTGACTTTCTCAAACTTTAAATTATCTTTCAAGGCCATCGGATAATTGAACATGTCATGGTTTTTTGTAGTAGTGCTGAATAAAGGGTATGAATTCGGTCGTTTCTTATCTGGAACATCACATCGGGGGGTCATAGTGGACCATGACAAACACTAGGAACCTTCGTTTTGTACGATCACTACTGCATATTCCTTCTTGATTCATACGGGAACTCGATTCTTCTCCACGGAGTAGATTATATTGATCAATATTCACTACGAAATTGATTACTCCAATTAACCTCCATCCGGAATCTTTCTCTTGGAACTCATCTGGTTTTGTTAAGAGTTTTTCTTCAATGAGTTCACCATTTTTCTGTATTTGGTATTTACAGGATAACTCTTCATTTCCAAACTTCTCTGTTCTCTTAATACATTTTTTAAACGTTCGCAGAAAATTCTGCTTGTGTCATCTAAAAATTCCATCAAATCAGGATTTTTTAAATTGATGATGACACTTCTCCACAAACGACCTTTAAAAACACTACTGATCTTCCCATCGGACTATGTCAGTCAAATTGTTACGTGCATCTCCCCCAATGATTTCCAGGTCACTAAATCGTGCTTCAATAGTTTTCAATCGCCCTAGAAAATGGGTTAGCTATCTCTGGTCATTGTGATTAGCGCTCTGCCTCAAAAGTCGATTGACTTCCCTCACATGATGCCTAATATTATTGAGCTGTTTATTAGGGATGGATCCCTGGATTCTGCTTACTGGAGATGAATCTTCCTTCGGTGGGTAGATACTGGAATCCGGTATTTTACTTGGTAGAAAAGGAGGTGTTGTATTTATTTAAACCAACTCATGATTATTCGGACAGGGAAATTATGTTGAAATTACAAGATGATCTCAAATAGGTATTAAGGTTGATTTACTTTGACGACTGAACTCTCGAATATTCGCGAGTCCAGCTTATATAATAATTAAGCGTGTTACGTTACGACACTGGTGAATAGTGTTACACATGAAGGCTGATTTAGTAAAACAATGAGTGAAGTATATTGAACTCAATTCATCGTTCAACTGCTTCACTTTTATAAATAAATTATAAAATTAATATATTGCCATTATGTTGGGGTATAACATTCCTCCCCGCTAGGGAAGAAAATTTCTATCAGTAATTATCTTTCTCACTCGGATTTCAGCCAATCAGAGCGCAGTATTTGAGGCCAGGGATGGGAACCTCGAATTACATTTGTAATCGAATTACTTGAAAATTACTAAATATATATGATGTAGAAAATTTCTGCGGGAGAGATTTTATTACACTGAGAATTTTTAATTTGTGATTTTTGATTATCAGTTCCGATAAATTATAGTAATCGATAGTATTTACAACGAGAATTACATCAGAACTTTAATGGGATTAAAAATGAACTCGAATTCATATATATAATTTAAAATGCCCATTCGGAATTCCTCCAGTAACTGAAAAGTCTTTTGGCAAAAAATACTCATTGTGAAGGACAACAAATTTGCTTGAGTAAATTACATATTACAGCTGAGATTAGGAATTTCCAATTCCTAACTAAAAAAGGAATTTCGTAATCGTCATTTTCAGATTATAAATTGGTAGTGTAACTGCAATATTCGATTCCGAAATAACAAATTATTCGAGTAATTCTCTGATAATAATTCCGATTACTCATTCAATTTTATAATCTGACAAATTTAAATTCTCGTGAGTTGTGCCAGAAGGACGTATAGACATTAGTTTCTAGATTTTAGAAACTCCTGTTCTTAAACTTTATCCTTGATGGGATCATAAAAACTAATAAATTGGGGGATTGTTTTTAGGAATAAATATTTTCTAAAACCAATATTGAAGTTTTCTTAATTTTAGAAAATTTTCAGATTGAACTAAAAAATTGCAACCGAGGTATTTAAAGGGCATAAGTGCCCCATACATCCGGAGGGGTGCCCAAATATCGGGAATTTTAGATATGAGGAAAGGTGAATTTACAAAGAGGGGGAGGGAGAAGATTGGGCATTGAGAAATCACAATAGATTAAAATTGAGTTGGTGAGTTTTTCCAAAATATCTCCGAAACTAAAGAAGATCGCGAATTTTTACTGAAAATTTTGGGGAGAGGGCGTGGGCATTGACAATTCACAACCAACAAAATGGAGTCGGTGAGTGTTTCAAAAATATCTCCAAAACTAAGGGAGATTCCGAATTTTTACGAAAAATGGGGGGGGGAGGGCGCAGTGAGAATTCACAACCAAAAAAATTGAGTTAGTGAGTTTTTCAAAAATATCTTCAAAAGTAAGGGAGCAAATAATGGATGATAAATTAATTAAATACAAATGTCCTAGACCGTATACCATAACTGCATTTCTGATGGCAAATGACATGGAACCACTACGAATAATACACCAGTTTCTTAAAAAAGGTAAAATTAAAATTAAAAACACGCATTAGTCATTAATAGTATCCGAACAAAGATGTCCTACGAAGCTGAATAACTTTGTAATATACATTTATTTTGACTGTAAATAATCCATGATAGGTTAATTCCTTAATAAAAAAAAGTAAGGGTGATGGCGAATTTTTACTAAAAATGTGAGGGGGAGGGGGTGTCCATTGAGAATTCACAACCAACAAAATGAAGTCGGTGAGTGTTTCAAAAATATCTCCGAAACTGATTGTCAGAATCATCTGAAACGTGGGGATTTACTATTCCCTTAGAAAGTGTTTATAGGACCTTTTAGGCCAAATTCTTAGAAAAGTAAAAAAAAAGTCTTCAAGTCTTGAATCTGAAATTGTTCCGTTAAATTCCATATCTCTTTTTACTAGATTCTAGAAACTCCGATTTTAAACTTGCATTTCTTGCAATATTTTTCTTTCTCAGTAGAATTTGCGTGAGTTGTGNAGTATTTGAGGCCAGGGATGGGAACCTCGAATTACATTTGTAATCGAATTACTTGAAAATTACTAAATATATATGATGTAGAAAATTTCTGCGGGAGAGATTTTATTACACTGAGAATTTTTAATTTGTGATTTTTGATTATCAGTTCCGATAAATTATAGTAATCGATAGTATTTACAACGAGAATTACATCAGAACTTTAATGGGATTAAAAATGAACTCGAATTCATATATATAATTTAAAATGCCCATTCGGAATTCCTCCAGTAACTGAAAAGTCTTTTGGCAAAAAATACTCATTGTGAAGGACAACAAATTTGCTTGAGTAAATTACATATTACAGCTGAGATTAGGAATTTCCAATTCCTAACTAAAAAAGGAATTTCGTAATCGTCATTTTCAGATTATAAATTGGTAG
>NW_021680826.1:88140-140898 GCF_001412515.2 Diachasma alloeum | reverse complement strand
ACGATCACTACTGCATATTCCTTCTTGATTCATACGGGAACTCGATTCTTCTCCACGGAGTAGATTATATTGATCAATATTCACTACGAAATTGATTACTCCAATTAACCTCCATCCGGAATCTTTCTCTTGGAACTCATCTGGTTTTGTTAAGAGTTTTTCTTCAATGAGTTCACCATTTTTCTGTATTTGGTATTTACAGGATAACTCTTCATTTCCAAACTTCTCTGTTCTCTTAATACATTTTTTAAACGTTCGCAGAAAATTCTGCTTGTGTCATCTAAAAATTCCATCAAATCAGGATTTTTTAAATTGATGATGACACTTCTCCACAAACGACCTTTAAAAACACTACTGATCTTCCCATCGGACTATGTCAGTCAAATTGTTACGTGCATCTCCCCCAATGATTTCCAGGTCACTAAATCGTGCTTCAATAGTTTTCAATCGCCCTAGAAAATGGGTTAGCTATCTCTGGTCATTGTGATTAGCGCTCTGCCTCAAAAGTCGATTGACTTCCCTCACATGATGCCTAATATTATTGAGCTGTTTATTAGGGATGGATCCCTGGATTCTGCTTACTGGAGATGAATCTTCCTTCGGTGGGTAGATACTGGAATCCGGTATTTTACTTGGTAGAAAAGGAGGTGTTGTATTTATTTAAACCAACTCATGATTATTCGGACAGGGAAATTATGTTGAAATTACAAGATGATCTCAAATAGGTATTAAGGTTGATTTACTTTGACGACTGAACTCTCGAATATTCGCGAGTCCAGCTTATATAATAATTAAGCGTGTTACGTTACGACACTGGTGAATAGTGTTACACATGAAGGCTGATTTAGTAAAACAATGAGTGAAGTATATTGAACTCAATTCATCGTTCAACTGCTTCACTTTTATAAATAAATTATAAAATTAATATATTGCCATTATGTTGGGGTATAACATTCCTCCCCGCTAGGGAAGAAAATTTCTATCAGTAATTATCTTTCTCACTCGGATTTCAGCCAATCAGAGCGCAGTATTTGAGGCCAGGGATGGGAACCTCGAATTACATTTGTAATCGAATTACTTGAAAATTACTAAATATATATGATGTAGAAAATTTCTGCGGGAGAGATTTTATTACACTGAGAATTTTTAATTTGTGATTTTTGATTATCAGTTCCGATAAATTATAGTAATCGATAGTATTTACAACGAGAATTACATCAGAACTTTAATGGGATTAAAAATGAACTCGAATTCATATATATAATTTAAAATGCCCATTCGGAATTCCTCCAGTAACTGAAAAGTCTTTTGGCAAAAAATACTCATTGTGAAGGACAACAAATTTGCTTGAGTAAATTACATATTACAGCTGAGATTAGGAATTTCCAATTCCTAACTAAAAAAGGAATTTCGTAATCGTCATTTTCAGATTATAAATTGGTAGTGTAACTGCAATATTCGATTCCGAAATAACAAATTATTCGAGTAATTCTCTGATAATAATTCCGATTACTCATTCAATTTTATAATCTGACAAATTTAAATTCTCGTGAGTTGTGCCAGAAGGACGTATAGACATTAGTTTCTAGATTTTAGAAACTCCTGTTCTTAAACTTTATCCTTGATGGGATCATAAAAACTAATAAATTGGGGGATTGTTTTTAGGAATAAATATTTTCTAAAACCAATATTGAAGTTTTCTTAATTTTAGAAAATTTTCAGATTGAACTAAAAAATTGCAACCGAGGTATTTAAAGGGCATAAGTGCCCCATACATCCGGAGGGGTGCCCAAATATCGGGAATTTTAGATATGAGGAAAGGTGAATTTACAAAGAGGGGGAGGGAGAAGATTGGGCATTGAGAAATCACAATAGATTAAAATTGAGTTGGTGAGTTTTTCCAAAATATCTCCGAAACTAAAGAAGATCGCGAATTTTTACTGAAAATTTTGGGGAGAGGGCGTGGGCATTGACAATTCACAACCAACAAAATGGAGTCGGTGAGTGTTTCAAAAATATCTCCAAAACTAAGGGAGATTCCGAATTTTTACGAAAAATGGGGGGGGGAGGGCGCAGTGAGAATTCACAACCAAAAAAATTGAGTTAGTGAGTTTTTCAAAAATATCTTCAAAAGTAAGGGAGCAAATAATGGATGATAAATTAATTAAATACAAATGTCCTAGACCGTATACCATAACTGCATTTCTGATGGCAAATGACATGGAACCACTACGAATAATACACCAGTTTCTTAAAAAAGGTAAAATTAAAATTAAAAACACGCATTAGTCATTAATAGTATCCGAACAAAGATGTCCTACGAAGCTGAATAACTTTGTAATATACATTTATTTTGACTGTAAATAATCCATGATAGGTTAATTCCTTAATAAAAAAAAGTAAGGGTGATGGCGAATTTTTACTAAAAATGTGAGGGGGAGGGGGTGTCCATTGAGAATTCACAACCAACAAAATGAAGTCGGTGAGTGTTTCAAAAATATCTCCGAAACTGATTGTCAGAATCATCTGAAACGTGGGNCATCCAAAACGTGGAAACTTCATATTTTGTGGGAAAGTGTTTATACGACCTTTTGGCCCGAATTTCCAAAATTTTTCAAATTCCTTGAAGAAAAATGAAAAATTTGGTTCCGAAAATATAGGCTCAGATGACTCAGAAACATCTGAAACGTGGAGATTTCATATCCCCTGGGAAAGTGTTTATACGACCTTTTGGCAGAAATTTTGGGGATAAAAAAAAATGTTTATACGACCTTTTGGCACAACTCAAATTGTCTACTTTAGGAGATAATAAATCTGTCCGTTTCAGATGATTCTGAATCATTTGAGCCCAACTTTTGAGGACAAATTTTTTTTATTTTTCAAAGGGAATTTGGAAATTAGAAATTGGGCCAAAAAGTAGGAAAAAATGTTTCTTTAGGGGATAATGAATCTGCACGTTTCAGATGATACTGGATCGTCTGAGCCCAACCTTTTAGGACAATGTTTTTCCATTTTTTCGAAGGTTCAATTCAAAATTTCCAAAATGTCTTTCATTTTGAAAATGTGCTAAAGAGGGGAACTTAATGCCCTAATTCAATAGATTCCAGAATATTTTTGTCTTGAAACCATCATTTTTTGGTGGATTAATTTCATTTATCTGTTTTCTGACATTAATTGTTTTTTTTCTAGATTTTAACCGAATGCCAGTTCTAAACTGCAGATTCGAAAATGCGAAAAAAAAATCTTGAATTTACATTTTTTTTTCTCTGTGTGATTATTCCAATTCCAAATTACAGAAGGGAATTTGGAAATATTAAAGTAAATCATCCAGTCGATTAAGTAATTGGAAAATAACGAATGAATTATCTAGCTAATCGGAAAATTGTCCAAGTCAGTTTCCAAATTACCCATGTAATTTGGAGAACTGCAATATGAAATTACTTTCCCATATGAAATTACTTGCCCATTCCAGTAAGTCGGTATTGTGAATATTTATTATCTAATAATCGGTCATCTGAGAAATCACATTCCCCGTTAGTCAAGTATTTTCCAATGGTATTTTATTAGATTATTTCTATCGCCGATAGTTAGTAGAGGGCATTGAAAATTCCTTCGAACATTTTGGTAATTTGCGATTACTGCTAATAAAAACTCATGTATTTCCAATCGATTCAGAAGAATTATAAATTTCAAAGGATTAATGGGTTACTGATATACAACTTGATATTTAATTGTAATCTCCAATTATTTTTCTTAGATTACGAAAGAACAATGTAACTTAATATTCAGGAACGCCAAATTCCTAATTTTCCCATCCCTGTTTGAGACTGTCAAACAGTTTATTTCGGAAATTTCTAAAAAAATTCCGACGGAAATTCACTAGTAGCTTTTCAAATGTTTCTGATCTTTCAACGCATTTCACGTTTAATATTCTGTGTGACACATAAACAAAAAAGTGGGTTGTAAATGTATGGCTGTGTAAATGTATTCGGATGCTGTTCACTGTACTCTGCTTGACCGAAATCCGATTGGAAAAATAATCCGTCAAATACCACTCGTGCTTCAAACTTAATTGGATATTTTCCTCAAGCTTACCTGGCTAGGAACGAGTGTGTCAAATTTTAAACCTGCAAAATTTGACACAATCGTTCCTAGGCAACGAAGCGATCGGAAAATATTCGATAATTTTGAAGCACTAGTGGTATTACTACTGAAAATTTTGTGAAGAAAATTTTCCAACAGAAAACCGGAAAACCGAAAATTTTTTTCGGTTTTGCAACACATCCAAAAATTTTTTTGAAGATAATTTCCATCATTGGAAATTTTCTTCTCTGACACAATTCTACAATTTTCCGAACATTGCAAAATATTCAATTACATTATAATAATTTTTCTCTAAAAACTAAAATGCTTTTATATGAAAATTATGGTTTTCTCAAAATCGGCTAATAATGTGAAAATTTGGCACTTCAAATAAAAAATTAGATGTTGAAATGGAATCTATCTGAGGAAATCTCATTTCTTCAAGTCTAATCGAACTTCGAAAAATGTTTTGATAATAATTTCAATTATTTCAACTGAAAATTCCGTTGATTCTCCCGATAAAAATTCTTCCGAAAAAATTCCGAAAACCCAGTTTTTCCCGAAAATTATTTTTACGCGTGCTTTGTGAATAGTTTTCTCGGGGATAGCTGGAATGCGCACGTTGTCTGTTTGGCTCTCCTGTCGCGGCTTATTCTGCTGATTCTGCTGATTCTTATGACGAATTCCCCTGGTGTGTTTCGTACACTTAAATCCTGAAAATTTGTCCGTTGAGGGTTTCCTGCAGTTAGGAAATTCTTCCTCCCGTTTCCTATGGCTCAACTCCTGACGGTTTCCTGCAATGCTCGGATGAGTGTACCTATGGATGACAATTCGTGGACCATTCCCTGGTCCATTCTCCTTCCTTCTTTTTGGGAAGATCATGTTATGATATTTCTTGAACTGGAACAGAAAAAAAATTTTGGAGCTCTATACCTCAAAGTGAAATTTTCAACTTCTTTGCGAGTTGGGTTGAAACTCTCTGGTTTCAACGCCTCCGACGTCTATAAACAAGGTGTTAGATCACATCCAGAGTGCTGATTACCCACTCCATTCCGGTGTAAATGATGCAGACGATCATCCGATGCCTTCAGTTTGCTTTCATGCCTTCGTGAAGAAAAGTGCTCTTGGTTTTTCCACGATGGTTACTGTGACGAGGAACCGTTCGATTTGTGGTGGGAGATCCCACTTATGTTCAGTGTCCTGCTGGACGTCGTGGTGCATACTAAAGACCAGTACTAGAGATTGGGGTCCAGCATTCGGCTCCTCCTGCACCCGTGGTTAATTCGCCTGTGTCTAGGTCTACTTCACCTCGCCCTCTCGACGTTTACTGCTCCTTCTGCCTGGGTGTAGGATCCTTTGGCTAGTTACCAAGGGCATCTCGTTCGTATGGACTCCATCCGTACGTGAGGCATGCGGAGGATGCTGTCATCTTTGACTACTTGGTGAGCATGGTTTCACTGAATTTTCCTATTCTGTAGCTCGCTTCTCTTCGTGACTCACGAACTTTTGCCTTCAGTGGATTCCACTCAGTTCCATGCCATTTCTTTTCTTGAACTCTGTTGTTTTTCGATTCTACAACAGACGCTACGCTTACCAGCGTGGTTTTACGAATCATGGGTACAAAATTCAGATTCATAAATAACGTCGTGGTAATTGTCACCAAAACATCAGGCTGTGGGAGAGGAACGTCTTCATGGACGAGATTGTCGGTGTCATCAACCTCAGAGGTCTCTTCGGCCTTGAGCCTTTGCCTCAGCCTTCTCACGTTCCCCTGTACGCCCCGCCATATGATGCGGACGAGGTTGACGCCATTGACGAAGATGAAGGCTTCTGTGTGGAAGAAGGCCTTGGACCACTCCCGGCTATTTCTTCGTCACGTGAGGTTGGCACATCTACTACGAGTTCTGGAAACTGGGTCCTCTGGTTGATGAGTGTATCTTTAGTCGTTTTTACTAATACCTCATTAGTGCATCTGCTGTATGTGAGGGTTGCATACACCTCACAATTTATTTTATATTGTAGAAAGAAATGAAGTATATATTAGGTGTATGACTAAATTTTTACAGATTTTTTCTTCGAGTTCAAAATTGTAGTTGAAAGAGAAATATTTTTGCGATCTTTTGTGGTTTTGAAAGGATCGGACAAAAGGTTTCAGAACACCGAACGACAAGTCTACGTGAGTTAGATAACCTCTCAGAATAGCAGAGTTTACGATTGCAACTGATAAACAGCACATTCAGCACTGCATTTTATCCGAATTCCGATAAGGAAAAAATGCTTCTAAAGCACGGAAATCAATATGTAGTGTTCTTGGTGCTGACGTTGTGTCTTATAAAACGTGTAATTATAGATACAAATCTTTTAGGAGTGGTGATTTTGATCTCAGTGACCAGTCGTATAACAATGCTGTATAACAATGCTCGACCTCACGTTGGTCGCGCGACTCAGAAGACCCTCTTAAACTTGGGAAGAGAAGTTCTCCCGCACGCGGCACATTCACCAGACTTGACGCTATTCGACTATCACTTGTCCCCGTCAATGCAGTACGCCTTAGTGGATAAACAAGTTTCGGGAAGTTTCTTTCGCGACGTTATTCATATGTTATCTGGAAGATGGCGCAAGGTCATAGAAAACGATGGACAATATTTCCAAGATTAAGTTTGTTGTTCTCTATTTTTTTCTATTAAATTAATTTACTGAAATATCGGTAAAAATTGAGTCATACACTCAATAAATTTTCTCCTGTTCCCTCAATGAAACATGTAACGAGATTTTCTCGTTATGGATAGAAATTCCCTTAAAAAGATACGTGAACTCTAAAATTGAGACATGAAGCGACATCTAGAGGCGGCTGAAGAAAGTCGGGACTAGATGAACTGAGCGACAAACCGATGAAAGACCTAAGGCATAGCGGTTATGGGTGAAACCGCGACCCCTGGAGGTCTGGAGGACGTTACTAGACTATCGCTATTTTGGAATTCGCCCAGCATGTGCTAGGGGAAAAGGAGCCGACGTACAGGCTGTCCAACTGGGCGATTCCATAGGCTATGTCAGAGTAGACTAGGGATCAACGGCCAGGTGAGAGGACTGGTGCCCCCGGGATCCCGTCGGGTTGATTGGTGGGGATAGGGTAACGGAATGACCTATCGTCGCTGAGATATCCAGACTAGGGGGAGAAGGCCCTAGTAAGATTCTGAGTTAGTCGAATGCGGACGCTCGAGCGGGGAGGTCGAAAGGATTTCTCCGATATATACTGTGGTGTTGGCTTGGAAGATGGCCAAGGGAATGGTGGGCGAATAGCTCAGCGCAGCCAGGTGCATAAGTGATGGTAGCGAACGTAGGGGGATGCTCCTGCATCCTCCACAAACGGAAAAAAGAGTTATTTCGGAACTCGTAGTGACGACTTTGTTGTTTCCGGCGTTATCCGGCTCGACGAAACAAATGACGAGCACATGGGCCCGTGGGTCTGGAGTAGAGATCGTCCTCCTGTCGACCCGACCATGTGCCGACATTCGAGTACCCGGAGACGATGACGTGCGATGACCGAAGCGGTAACTGGTGGCCGAGAGTGTGGGTGGTCGTGGAGTGGGTAACAGTGTTCCTCTTTGGTCGGATCAGCCTGTCGGCGTCCCAGGCTCTGAGAAGTCCCGGCTGATTCGCAATTAATTCTGAAACACTCCCGAGTTGAAATACTCGGGAGGAGAAAGCCTACTGAGAGAGTGAAAAACCCTCTAGGACGAGAGTAAATTCAATTTGCATGGATGACTAGGCCATGAGGCTTAATTTCCAGCCTGAAATAGTGGCTGGTGACGTTTGGCATAGGATACTCCTGGTGGACCTCGCCCACTCTACCGTGTCACACTGATGCTAGCTGGGTAACCCTTTGCCCGGCCACAGAAGTCCTCTGAGTAGACGAGTTTGCCTCAGAGGCCGGTTTTCGTCGAACCTCCCATGAAGGTTCGGCTGGCGCCCGATTATTGAGCGATAGAGACGGCCCAAAAAGTAGTTTGGATTTTTCCTGGGTGAACAACCCGGGAAAATATCCTTACAAACATTTCTAGATCTCTTGACCATTCTCGTATTCTTAGAATAAGGGTATGTTTGGGTTGCAGCCTCTCGTTGATGAGCTTCGTGGTTCAGGAGTCCATCAATTCGAAGCTGGTCGTGTTTTTTAATCCTACACTTTTTCCTTCGATTATTTCAATTCTTGCCTCTCTTTTCCCTTCCCATCCATTGAAGAATTTCAGCGTTAGCAGTCTTGACTCGCATGAATTTTTATTCTCGAGTGTTTTAATCATTGGTTTTCACTTCGCAATATTCCCTCGACGCACTTCGTTAACTCGAGCGTCGAGGAATGTACGCATCAGCGTCCTTGACTTGGTGCATCATTCGGCGTCTGCTTGCATCCAGGCGTTTAGCTGAAGTTGTAATCTGATGCCTCTTTCTTCCAATCCTTTTATTTGAGGTTTTAAGCCAACTCTTACGTTGATGTTGTCGATGCTACCTGCTACCTCCTTTGGTTTTATCGTTCGCTGATATCAGTTGACGATTTGACCCCGTGTGTTGCCTATTATTGAACATATCTGAGGGTCACTTCCCTTCCAATCCATTTCAACCGCCATAGTGGAAGCTACCAGAAGTGATATCATCGCTCCACAATCGGTGGTCTTCCACTTAATTAGCAAATTGGAACAATATCGTAAAACGACCCGGGTATTGGTGCTAATGAGTCGCGCTTCGCTGGATGTTGTCAACCGATCTCCTGCAGTCGGTAATATAGTTAGGGTGATATTACTACAGTCGATAATATGGTTAGTGTGATATTATCCATTTCCAGGTGTAGGATGAGTACCCATGATGAATGCCCGATCCATCCGTTGCTACACGTGTCATCATTCTTCGGCTGAGAATGATTCATTGAATATGCGGACAGATGTCCTACCCTAGATTCTTGATGAATAGTTCCAACCTGGAACTAGTTGCACAGCGTTGCAGGTGCAGAATCCGTGTTTATTTCAATTTTCCTGAAGATATCAGACTCTGCGGTCCTCTTCAAGATTACGACTTTCCCTAGAACTGCACAGCTCCCTCGGGGCACAGGTTTCTTGAAGTAAAAACTTTCTTTTTTCCATATTTCTTTCTTTGTGCAGACCCTTTGACGTCGCCCCTGACCGCAATATTGGATTGGAAAAGAGTGTCAGCGGAACCATTGGATCGTGTGGAAACGCTAATGACTTCCTTCAATGCGGATGAGTTATTTGCGAGAACATTCTCGTTTCCACTGCTTTTGATAGGCCTCTAATTATGATTACATGAGGAAGTCTTTATGTCTGTATTGTAATCCAATACGTTGAGCACGGTCAAGAACTTAACGTCAGCCAGTTGAACGACTTGTGTTTGAGTGTCCGTCTCTGGACGCACACCTACAACGATTTCCACATTGTGCTGAATCGGCAGAACGATTTGATTTTGTCTCTTTACGCGCAAGTTATTCACATTCGTGTCGTTTCTGTTGAATACCAGCTTGCATTTATGCTGCCTTAATACTCTCAGATATTTTATAGCGCTTGTTCTTCTGATTTCAGGGGATAAAATCTCTTTTAACGGTCCATGAGGGATTTCCAGGTGGACATGAATCTCGAAATTATGTTGCCTGCATTTCTCAATTTTTGAATTCATCTCTATTGATGATCCATTGACGTTACAATTCCGGTGAACCTTCTGCGAGGTCCTTCTTGACTTAGGCGAAAACCCTCGGCGTTTCTTGGACAGTTCCATTAGTAGATGAAAAAAAAAAGTCTTCTCTTATGAGAAACAGTAGCCATAACAGCTAGACCTTTCCGCGCCGATTTTTCTCCTCCCTTTAGCTCAGCTAATGGCTTTTTCTTCCAGGCTTTACAAAGATTCTCTTTCTCCTCCCCTCAGAGAGAATTTCTCTTGGTTCGAAAGAGATTCCACGAATCCATATGTTGCAGGTCTAATGAGTTGCTCTGATTACTCGGTGACCATTCGATAAAACTTTCATCCTCGTTTATGCTCATCCAGATGTCACGTCGCCCTTCAGCCCTCTTCTGAGATGTCCAATGTTTCAGAGGACTCCCAGTAAAATGGTTAGAAGAAAACACTCTAGTGATGATGATAAGATTGTACCACCCGAGTCTGATTGTTGGTCTTACAACATCAATTCCAAGAGATGAGTCCTCAGCTCTGCTTCCCTAGAAATTTCCTTCAAGGGTTTTTCCGTTGAGTGATGTTCTGAATTTTTTCCCCATAAAGACTTATCAATTCCATGATTTTTAGAGGGAAAGTTATTGCAATCCTCATTAGGGCTCAGTTCAAGACCCAGACCTTTATCTGTGTGAAGCGCCACACATATAGAAAACTGCAATGAATGGCCTACATTGACCTCAGGATCAGAGATTATAGGGAAGATATGCCACGGCAATGTAAACGTTTCGACTGGATTTTTTCGTAGTGTTGGCGCATGAACTAAAAGCGAGTACACTTTTGTTGATAAAACAGGCGGGTATACTAATGTCGGTAATCCCCCCCTGAGTGAGAAAGGAATATGTATCGCGCTCGCTCCCACTCATTGTCGTCTCCATTGCGTTGACACGTGCCCGTCCTCCGCCAAAATTGACGAGTGCGAGTGAGACAGAAAATGGAAAACAAGGAGAGAGAAAACATTCCAACTCGTTTGAACGGTTGGAACGTGTTCGTTGTTCTCCAGCGATCTACACATAATGGGATTAATTCAATGATAATAGATTAATGAATAAGATTTTTCGCAGATTATTCCGAGATTTAGATGAATGGTTTGCCTCCTTCAGTAACCATAAAAAAGTGTCTCCAATTGACACTATCTCCCGATGGAATGGAACGATGTGAATGAATCAAGTATCAATTTGAATCTTTAAAAAATTAATCGAGAGTGAAAGAAAATCATCGATACCGAGAAAAAAAACGTTGTTCCGAGGAATCGATGTGTCTTTTTTAGGCAGCTGCATTTATGAACTGCAATGAGCAAGCAATGTTAAAATTAAGTCATTTTGTAAAAAATTTCCAGTGACATGATCCTGAAAATCAAAGGAAAGTCTTGAATTCAAAAATGATATCTGTAGGTTTCACTAATATTTTCGCGGAAATTCTGGGAACACTTATTGGGAATTTTTATCGCGTTGCCGTAATACGGAAGTTTCAAAGAATTTCGTCATTGCAAATTAAGAATTTCTATAAATTTCAGTCCAATTATATCTGTACGTCCGAGTGAACAGGGCCCATTTTGTCGCATCTAATGTCCGAGATATTCACGTTTTACTCCCCACTCCATTTATCCCAATGTTAAATTGATTTTTTGATCTTCTATACGGATGTCACACGGAGAAAAATAATTCGGTAAATGTGCTGCCGTGCTGCAATGCCTAGCGGCGGTTCCACGGAGAAAAAGGAAGCAGGTGATAGGGGTATGTTTTTTAGTTTATATGGGTTGCACATTTGCGAGCCAAGACAAGCCGGATTCCAACCAACTATGGTACCACCATCCCGACCAGACCGAATCGGATACTACACTCCGGGAATGTTCAACCCAGAGTGCGTGCGCAAGAAACATTTTTTTCCACTTACGAAAAAAAAACAGACACACCCACTGACACACCGACGCACAAACACACACACACATACGCACCACCGAGCTAAGGCTTATCCTTTTCAGGGCATCTTGGTGGAGAAGCTCAACTTCTATGGCGGCGTGTCCCCAGGTGGCGGATAGGGAAGTCCTAACTGGGTCAACTTGCTGACTCAGCAGACCGGAGTCAGCAGGATGGGCTCCCTATAGCAGCCTACAACAAAGGTTGGGCTCCCTTCCACAGCCGAGAGAAAAAATGATCAGTGATGAAAAAATGGAAAGTTCCCATGTGGGTATCCCTGAAAAGGAAAACCCCGCCACCAGTCCCGATCGAGTGAAAGCCTCGGTGACTGATGCCGGCTCCATAGATTATGGGAGGAGCCAATCCTCACTAACGAAAGATCAATCAAGGGTTGACCACTTGGCCCAGTGTACTACAAGTGAAACACCGGAGGAGCAGCATGGTCTCCTGGTGAGAAAGCAGAAAGTGTGGAATCGATATGATAAGCTCATCGGCGACTTGCTGAAACATCTAGAAGGCAGGAGAAACGTCAATAACGAGATGCACTCCCTCGCAAAGAATCTCAGCGAGTCCTTCAGGAGGATGCAGCTGCTTAACGAGCAGGCTCTGATGCCACCCTCTTCACGAGGTGCACCACAGGGCAGTAGACTTAATCGATCTACAGCGGATGTTTGTGCGCAGACCTCGCCGTTGTTACAACAAACGTACAAGTAGACAACTGCGCAGAATTCTGATGCTTCTGATGGAAACGGAGTGAAGGGAACGCCGATACCGAAGTCGAAGAGGACTCGGAAAAAGGGAAAGGAGTAGACTCCGGCCTCAGGGGAGGCAAACAAGGCGAAGAGGGTGAAAAGACGAGATGTGTCTATCGAGGCCCAACGCAGTGAAGAACCTGACCGAGATAGAGCGGGGCAGCCTGTTGAGGGGAGGAAAAAGGTGAAGAAGAAGAAGAAGAAAGAGCCGGACAAACAGCGCAAGCGACCTACACTCTTCAATGTCCTGATTATCCACGCGAAGGGAAAGAAGAGCTACTCCGAAATCCTACGGAAAATGAATCAGAATGTCTCTAGTGAGCAGCTCGTGGAAAGTGTCGATAAAGTACGCAGGACAAACACGGGTCACCTCATAATAGTCCTTGACAAGAAGAGCACAGACAAGGTGGACGAACGGCGGACACTGATGGCCAACGCCCTGAAGGACGACGCGGACGTCCTGAGTAAGACGTAGGAAGTCGACCTGGAGATCAGGGATATCGAACAGATGGCCACCAAGGAAGAAGTCGCGTATGCACTCAACAAGATGGCCGGCGAGGGAAGCGGAATCACCGTGGACGCAATCAAGTCCCTGCGGAAAGCGTATGGGGGGACCCAGACCGCATAGCTCAGACTCTCTGTAGTAACTGCACGGAAAGTCATCGGAGAGGAAGGCAAGATCCGCCCTGGTTGGGTCAGATTCCGCATAAAAGATGTAAGAAAACCCACCAAGTGCTTCAGGTGCTGGAACTTTAGGTACATCTCCTCGAAGTGCAAGAGCAAAATCAACAGATCCAAGCACTACATTAGATGCGGTGAAGATGGTCACTTGATTGACATGTACAAAAAAGATCCACTCTGCGCTCTCTGTGTTGAGAAAGATGGAGAGAAGGATTCGGACCACATAGCCGGGAGCGGTCGGTGCGCTGCCCACAACGGTCACTGATTCTACAGGAAAAGCGGTCATCTCGTCTTGTGGGAAGCTGCCTTTCCAGGGCGTCGTCAATAGCACGGAAAAAGGCTTTGTGAGATCTAAGATGGGGAATATCCATTTCTACAGCTGTTACGCTCTGCCTAGTCTCACTCTGGATGAGTTCACCGACTTCCTCGATAGACTGGCCAAGAACGAGAAGGAGTACTTTCCTATGGCCATCGCGGGGGACTTCAATGCCAGGGCAATTGAGTGGGGAAGCAAGGAGGCCAATGCAAGGGGTCGAGCACTGCTGGAGGCGATGTCCAGTCTAGATGTTGTCCTATTGAACAGCGGGGGAAATCCGAACTACGTGAAAGGTAAGAAGAATTCCCTCGTAGACCTCACATTCATTAGCGGCAGTCTAGGGAGAGCGAATAACTTCTGCGAGGTGACCGATGTCTATAACCACAGTGATCATCGGCTAATTTCTTGGGAGGTATCCACCGACCGGGAAAGTGCTGGACCGGTACCGAGGAAGACAAACTCTCTTAGATGGAAGGCCAGAATGTTTGACGTGGAGCTGTTTCCAACAGCTCTGGACAGTGGACTGATTGAAAAGAGCAGCGCGACAGGAATCCCAGATGAAGTGATGAAACGGGTCACTAGGGCTTAAGATGCCACCATGCCCTGGAAGCGATCTACCAACCGGCTTCCGCCAATGTATTGGTGGAATGATACTATTGCTTCACTTCGTAAGGAGTGTATCCGGGCGAGGAGGTTGTGCCAGAGAGGTCGAAAGAAGCTCAACTCGGACAAACTAGAGGCAAAGCACAAGGACACACGGCGACGACTTGCCAAAGGCATCAGGTGTAGTAAGAACGCAGCGCCAGGGATGTTCCTGAACATGTACAACACGTGTCTCACGGAATGGACTTTTCCTGCAAAGTGGAAACAGCAGAGGCTGGTGCTTCTCTCCAAGAGGAAGAAATTGCCGGACGAACCATCATTTTATCGCCCACTCAGCATGCTTGACACGGCCGGTAAAGTCCTTGAACGGATTATCTACGGTAGTATCGAAACATCCAAAAAACACCTCTCGGACAAGCAGTTCTGTTTCCGCAAGAGTCGCTCTACACTCGACGCCATTGGGTGGTCAGTATTGCAAGGGATGCGATCGCCGGCGAAACGTGGAAGGGCGGAGAGAAGTAGTACTGTTTGGTGGTAACGCTGGTCATCAAGAACGCTTTCAATTCTACCAAGTGGGACTGCACCATGGGGGCCGTAACAAGGATGGATGTCCCAGGATACCTGCGGAACGACACGGAGAATGGCCCACACGAGTATCGAGGAACGAGGGAAGTGCCCGCAAGGCTCAGTACTCGGGCCTCTCCTCTGGAACATCATGTACGATAGACTCCTCAAGCTTGTGCTGCCAAGAGCAGTGACATCCATAGCCTTCGCTGATGACGTAGCACTCATCATCATGGCGAACCACTTGGAGGACATCAAAAACCGCTTTGATGTCGCATTCGCAAAAATTTGCTTGTGGATGGAGTCAGTCGGCTTCAGCTCGCGCAACATAAGACGGAGGCGGTGTTGATCACTAGCAGAAAGTAGCTTGAGAATATTATGCTACGAGGCGGCGAGCATGAAATCACCTCTCAGCCATTCATACGGTATCTGAGGGTGATGATTGACTCACGGCTCAGTTTCAAGTAGCAGGCAGAGCGAGTCAGCACTAAGGCGTCTGCGATTGGAGCGGTCTTTTCGCGGCTCATGCCCAACATGGGAGGCCCGGAGCACAAGAGGAGAGTACTCTTGTCGTCAGTCGTCACGTCAGTTCTTACATATGGCATTGTCATATGATCAGACGCATTGATGCTGCAGGAGTCCCGACGTAAGGTGGGACCAGTCTACCGACTAAGCGCTTTGCGAATTGCAAGTGCGATTCGCACGGTATCGGATGACGCCTTGTGTGTTATCGCTGGAGTACTGCCCATCGACGTACTGGCAGAAGAGCGGAGGTCCTTATGTCGTCGCTGACGATCGACATTGCTAAGTACAGATGAGCTGAAGGCAGATGAGCGACGGAGCAGTCTCTAATATTGGTAGCAGCTTGGGGATACCTCCACCAAGGGGAGATGAACATATCGTCTGATTCCTGAAGTGGATAGGTAGTTGAACCGCAGCCATGGAACTGTCAATTACTACCTGACGCAAATGCTCTCCGGACACGGATGTTTCCGGGCGTACCTCTACAAATTCAAGTACGAAGATTCACCGGAATTCCCAGCCTGTACTGGAGCGGAAGAGAATGCCGAGCACGTGTTCTTCGAGAGCTTGGAGGTGACACTGGAGTAGAACATCACACCGAAGACATTGATGGATGTGATGCTTGCGTCAAAAGCAGCGTGGGAAGTTGTAAATGCATTCCCGACTAAGTCCTGAAGGACTTACGCTGCGAAGAGCAGGACAGGAAAAAGAAGGAAAAGGAGCAAAAACAAGGAGATGACCAGAACCCTTAATGTCACCACAACCATCTAGGTGAGGACGAGAGAGTACGGCGATCTCGTAAAATGTTGCAAGAGCAGCAGCTGATGCCTCCCCCCGCGAAGCAATGCCTAGCGGCGGTCCCATGGAGAAATTCCAGAGGCCAGGGTTAGAGGGGTTACCCAGGTGGTAATTTTAGTCAGGTCTTGATCAGACACTGATCATGTTACCTTATCAGATTCTGATCAGCTATGTCACGCTACAATTTTGGATTTTCCACTAGGGTAGTTTGTTAATCAGTAGTGATCGCTAATATTCTAGCCGAGCCCATTGCACCACAAATACTGGCGACTCGTGATCCATCAACATCTTACGGCCTGACCGACCCCGACACTCTGTGCGTAAATTGAATTTCCCCCCCCTCGCACAAATAGTACATTATGTCATTAGGCGATAAAAGTATTATCTGGCGAATGTGGCTTTATATTAATCACATTCGTCAGATAATACTTTTATCACCGTGTGGCATACAATATTTTATGTCATTGGGCCCGAAAACCGCGATCTAATCGAACGAAGCGAGGTTAGAATCGCAGTTTATCGGGTCTAATGACGTAAAAAAATGAATAAAAAAATTGAAAAAAACACACACACGCACCCACACCCACGCATACAGATGCACAAGATTTCTCACACTACAGCTGACTAGGTTCAACATTCTTCTCAACATCAAATCCGCGGTCACATCCCTGGAAATAATAGAGTATCGCCTCCGGCCAAAAAAATGGAAGAGTTATGTAAAAAAAAAGAAGGAAAAGTACCAATCTCACAGTCTTGACCATCCCTTGTGCAATTTCCCTTAAACATCCAACAAATTTTAAGCAGCATCGCGCTCATCCAATACCGCCTGACCGTGAACACATATCCTAGATTTATCTAAGCAACATATGTCATATATATAGTTAGTAGGAGGAAAATACGATGCTATTTATCTTCGTATTTTTATTCCTTCCGTGAAGGCGATATTAAATTACTTTTTCGCAATCAACCAAACACGTTTAGATGCACTCCTCTCCCTCGCCCCTAGTCGCCTCGCCCCTTTAATACGTGCTCGTCCAAATACTTTTACTAACTTTCGTTTTCCCCTGGAACCGTATATCATTTCTCTGAGCCACACTCGTTTCTGCTGTAAATGCCCAGAAGATCCTTTTCCTCAATAAATAGCGTCAATGATTGGACTGATCAAAGGCTATTTAGTTTAGATCTCGGTTCGGAGTTAAACCACCACGTCGACTGACTATTAACCCTCCCACTCTAAGGACGCCCCATGATTTAATAAGACTGCAGTTTTCGAGAATTGCGGATAATTTCATGGTTGAAATCATTTTCATTTCATTTTCAGGGGGTAGATTCGTCGTGACGTCTCAGGGCGACCTTCATATTCGTAATACCAAGACTGAGGATGGCAGAGCGAGTTATCACTGCTTGACGCTACACACTTTGACGGGTGAACGAAGAAAGAGTGAACATGTCACGTTAACTGTAACAGGTGACAATGAAAATGTTAATGTTCTTATCAAGAGTAATAATAATTGGATTGAAAATATGCTTCACGAGAAGAAAAAGTTTCAAGTTTTCAGAACCACGCTACTGATTTTGAGACATTTAGAGTTTCAGAAGACATTGCCCTGAAAATAACAAACGAGTTACTTACTTTCAGATGAAAAATCTTCAAAATTCGGGACCAAAAACCTACTTATTTCAAGTGAAGAAATTTCTCAAATCAAGAACCGTTAAGTTCTCAAATGGAATCTCTTAGCGTTCTTGAACGAAGTACATTCAAAAAGGATGAATTTCGGAATAATTCAAGAGTCATTAAGGGGAGGCTATAGTTTTAAAAGTGGTGGGATATTGCAGTGAAATTTCTCATGCATTGAAAATGGATTATATATGTCTAAAAACAAATAATTAGTGCAAAAAAATAATTGTTCATTATTTCTTCACCCCGCGAACCTTTAAAACTTTGGAAATAGTCCAAGGCCTCCAGTTTTTGAGCTAGAGAGTTTTATTTGCTAAATTTTCGCAAAAATATATGGAATAACAATTAAGAATTAGTTTTTTGAAATTGAACCTCTACGCAGCTAATTTCGTTATTATTTTAATGAAAAATTGCAGCATTCATTTGAAATAGCCCGGGTAATATTTCTGAAAGAATTCGAGAATATATTTTTAATATTTTAAGGATAAATTTTCTGCCTATTTTAAATGAATGGCGCAAATTTTTATATTAAATGAAACGAAATTAGCTAGTGTGGGAGTCGAATTTCAAGAAACTAATTCGTAATTATTATTGTACATATTTGTTCCAAAATTTCGAAAAAAAAAACTCTGTAGTTAAAAAATTGGAGACTCTGGACTATTTTTAACATTTTAAGCGTATGCGGAGCAAACGAACAATAAACAATTCATTTTTTTGCACTAATTATTCGTTTTTAGACATATAATCGATTTTCAATGCATGACAACTCCCGCTCAATATCCCACGACTTTTAAAACTCATAGTAGTCTCCTCTTAAGTCAAGGTTTCACATATTCTGATGATTTAGTTTGAAGAACGGACGACTCATAAACATTAGTTGATGCATTTTAGATCAGGAACAATAATCAATTCAAGAACAAGTATATGCTTAATTTGAAAACCAAATTTTCTTGATTTAAAAAATATCAAATGTCACCGACGTCGTTCGGCGAGTGGGCTAGATGCAAGTCTAGTCTGATTTGAAGAAAAATATTGAAAATAACTTGAAAAAGAATCGAGTCGCATTGTATTGATAAGTTTAACCATCCCATGGAGAAATTTATACAATTTTGATACTTACAATAATACGAAAGCTAATGAATTTCCATTGATCACGGAAGGGTCCCAATGACATATGGAGGCCGGCCGATAGAACAAGCGATCGAGTCCATATGTGGCATGGACGCCGTGCTTGAGGGGTTAAAATATTAGGTGTATGACTTAATTCTCGGCCATTTTGGACAATTCTTACATTAATTTATAAAAAAAGGAATACAGATCTGATCTTGGAAATAATCGCCTTTACTTTTCACGGATTTTAGTTATTTATTTGTTTGTCTGCCCTTCAGGGAAATCCCTATAACAGGGGGGATACGTAGAGAAATCAAAGTTCTTGGTTGTTTTACATTTAGCATCAAATTGTTTTACAAAAATACTCAAATACCTCACAAGAAGGTTTAGTGTATATTGCAAAGTATTCAGATTTACAAAAGATTTACAGAAGTCACCAATTACATTAGTTATCATACAAGTTGTAACTCATCAACATCCGATTCCTCAATTAAATCAACATGAAAATTTCTGAGTTAAATTGCATTGCTAAGAAAGTGAAATAATCTTCTGGCCTTGTCCGCTATATCGACTTGGCTGCAAAGAAAAGTGATTAATGCGTCGGAGGCAATTTTCCTATCCTTGGGCTCCCCATTAACTATTTCCGGTAGCCAGAATTTCCTAAGACTTACGAAAAGCAATCGGATCTAGCTTTAACAAGAATACTCAAGACAGTTTTGCAGGCAATTCTGGCTTTGTAGACCGCATCCCTAGCCGCCGAAAGGCCCAGAACTGAACTAGCAATTACCGTACCCAAATAAGAGTATGTTTTCACTGTTTCAATGATAGCATTATCAAAAACTAATGGCCTATCCTTTTTTGAAGGTCGCCCCGACCTGCAAATCATTAACTGAGTCTTCTTATATTAAGCCCTTTTAATTCCACGAGTGTCAGTCACAGTATGATCTAGAGAGGGGCAAATAGACTAATTTTCAGCAGTGCTGGATCAGGACGTTTTATTACAGAGTTGATCAATCAGCGTAGCAGATTTGGAAGACTGGTACCGAAAAGAAGATATTACCTTGTCTGGGTAGAGGGGAATCACAGGGAGCAATCTTGTCCTTGAACTCGTCCCACTTAAACAGCCGCTCGTTGATAATAATTCGTTGAAACGGCAAGCGAACTCTGCAACCCTCCGCCCTTTTTTCCCTGGCAACACCTTTTAACTTAGCAGCGATTTTCTGTTCCCGTAAAGTCAAATCTCGATCAATGAAAAGTTTAGAGTTAGCCAGTGCCTCTCTCTTATTATTTAATATTTTTAGCTTCGTGTCCCAGTTGTTGATTGTGACAATAGCCGTGGAGGAGGTATCAGCTACTGTGACATTTGTTATTTCCTCCTACAAATTGAATTTGTCGGCAAACAATTGTCTCACTCCCTGCTCCATAATGTCCTTCTCACCAGCCAGACCCCTGATCAATATGTTTAATTTTTTGCTCCTTCTCTCTGGAGTATCCATTGCCTCCAGTGCTCGATTCATGTTTTCTGCCAGGTCTCCATCCACTTTCGCTAAAGCCTCTGTTAAATATTCACTGATATTGGCATCGATACGTTTTCTAGCTATTTGGTCAAGCTCACCACGAAAATCACCTAGCTGCAACTTCTTTGGGCCCTTCAGCGGCTGCTCCTCCTCCAAGGTAACAAGTCTGTGCTCAACTTCCCTCCACTTCTCCTCATGTTTAGACTCCTTGACTAGCATCTGGTTATTCAGCGAAGCATACAGAGAGCTCAGTTGATCCGTCGTGACACTGAGTTTTTGAACATCACTGGAGATAGTAACCAGTTTAGAGTCGATGTCTTGGATAGCCATCAGAACCTTGTCTAAGATTGAGTTACTCTCCTGCTCCCCCATCTTTGATTCAGGGATGTTATCGAGGGATAAAGAGACACACACAGCTTTTGTTAAAGCCGGTGTGTAAGTCAAATGCGGAGAAAATGCAATGCCGCTGAACACTCAGCCAACTTGTGTACTTTTCATTTATCACGATGCTCAGTAGCTGTGGTTTCATTGGTCGAATCCCTGTTTCTCTTGGTTCCTCTAGTTCAAATGTCAGTGATTGGAGTATCCCTGCCGCTTTCGGCACATTTGAAGTGGCTCTCGGCTTTAGATTTTCTATCTCTTCGCTTGACACCACAAACTGGCTCCCTATTTAACTCGACAACCGTGACTTCTTCGTTCTTTCAGATGGTGTTAGTCGGACCACAATCGGCCTTAAATGGTTTGACAGCTTACAGATGACGCTACAAAACGTTCTTTATTGCGGGAAAATTTTTCAATTCAAATAGGTGTTCTAATCAATTAAATCTAGGGGCTGAGATTTAAGTCATACACCTAATAAATCGTAGATCTAGTCTCGGTACTGGAGTGGAACCCGTGGTGGACTCGATGTAATTGGTCCGGAATTTTCAATTTCAATTGTGTGTTTAATTATTTGGTACCGTCTTAAATCGTTATTATCTTTTGAGGAAACTTGTTGAAACTTGAACAGAAAATTCTCTAGTTTCTGCTTTTGTGGTTGACTCAAGAATGTAGCAGATTTTTCAAACATCTTTTCCGGAAATTTAGGTAATTTTTGCATCGTTTTAGGTGTACCTGATTCTTGTGCTGTTATTTTCCTAACTTATACAATTCTATTCATTCCCATGTCTCCAAATTTATTCCTCAAAATATCCTCAAAATTTTTAAGAATTCCACATTTGTAAAGAAAGTTCAAACCCAAAATGTAATCTTCAGATATGTCAGCCAAAGCTATATTCTAGTTGATCGACAGTCCTCCGATGTGAATTGTAGTATTTTGAATTGGGTGATAGTTGAATTTTGTCTTCGCCACAGTGAGAATGTTCAGTGATTTTCTTTATAGAATTTTGGATTGAGAATGAAAATATCAGAAGCTGTGTCGATTGATCTGTCCAATCAGGGATAAATTCAAATTGATCAATTTGTTATCAACAATTGATTCGTACATCTTGTTGAAAACTTGTGTATTATGAATCAATCCATCCCCCACCGAATTGACTCCACTTGGTTTCCCTGTTGAACATTGTTATTGTTGCTGTTGTTGTTGTTCTGCCTCGGGTTGAATTCATCCATCTGGGAGTTATCACTATTTCGAGTTGTTCTGCAATTTTGAGTCCTGCTAATTTGGGGCTGTTTTGCCCACGTACACAAAATCAGATGTACACATAAGAGTCGTGCACAATTAATTGCACACATCTTTAAATTGCACAAGATTTTAAGTACAAATTGATCTCGCACACACACATATTTTTATTTCACCAAGTTTTTTCGACACACCGTTGAATAACACAAAATATTTCCCACATGTCTCCCACATTTGATATTATCGGTGTGAAATACTTTCGCATGTGTGTAACTCAAGTTGGGGCGTGTGTAACTCAATTTCAGGCGTGTATAACTCAATTTCAGGCATGTGTAATTCAATTTAAAGCATGTGTAACTGAATTTGATGTGCGTGTAACTCAATTTGAAGTATGTGTAACTCAATTTCCACTGTATGTATCTGAATTTTACAATTGTGGCACTTGATTTCACATAAAATAATTATTCAACAACGACTATCAACAAGTAATCCTGAAAAATTGCCCAAGTTTGTCGAAATTTGTCACAACTACCCGGGGATAAATAGATAGATATATAGATAGATTGTTTTCTTGACTAGAAAAAAATATTTAGAGGTTGTCCTGCGGTGGCCATGTTCCTCACTACCCCCCGCACCCAAGCAATACCGCAGAACTTCGGTATAAACGATTAAAATCGGTAATTTTGAAGTATGAAGTGGTTTTTTTTGCAAAATTACAGGTAAATTACGCTCAGAAATCACCATCGAGCCTTCGGAAAATCGTTTTCTTTACTAGAAAAAAATGTTTAGGGGTTTTCCTTCGGTGGACATGTTCCTAACTACCCCCTGCATCCAAATAGTACCGCGAGAACCCGGTACAAACGGTTAAAACCCATGATTTTAGGGTTTAAAGTGGTTTTTGCCAGATTACATGCAAATTACGCTCAAAAATTACCGTCTAGCCTTCGGAAAAAAATGTTTGGGGGGTTGTCCTTCGGTGGACATGTTCCTAACTACCCCAAATAATACCGCCAAACCCCGGCACAAACGATTAAAACCGGCAATTTTGAAGTTTGAAGTGGTTTTTTGCCAAATTACAGGCAAATTACGCTCAAAAATCACCATCTCCCTCTCAGCAGATCGTTTTCCTGACTAGAAAAAAATGTTTAGAGGTTGTCCTTCGGTGGTATTATGTCCAAATTATTCTCAGCCTAAAATCCTCCCCCAATTCCAAAATATCCAAAAACCCAAAATAAACAACGGCGTACAAGATTTAAATTACAGAAAAATATTAATAAAAATTAAACAAAGGGCCAAACAATTAAGTGCAAAAGAACAAAATTGTTCCCCTGGATGAAACAAAAACAATGAGCTCTCACACACCCCGTTTGGACCACCACAAAACCTACCCTCACTACCCTACACGAAATAAACAAATTGCCCCCAAACTAAATTATTTAAAAAAATCCTCGCACCACACAAATACATCAAAAGTTCCGCCCCACAACGACGAAACTTTTGACCCATCACCCAAAAAGAAATTCCGAACACTGCAAAAGTTATTAACAAATAACTTTAGCAGGGGTTCAATTTTTCCCTAACAAAACATTTTTGCTAAAACCCAAAATAATAGTTTCACATAAAATTTCCCATAACAAAAAACGACCGGGCAACAAAACCAAACAATCCAAGCCCTTACTCAATCCAATCGGATAAAAATTACAATTGTTAACAACAAATTCTCCTAAAAATGTTCAACCAAACCTACCAAATAGTAAAATACAAATTCCAACCAAAATGATATTTTCAAAAACGCTGCACAACCAGCGCAAGAAAACAAACCGACAATTTCGACATTACATCCATAAATAAAAGAGCTAGCTAAATAAACAATAACTAACTAACAATTGACGTGACACCCAAACAATGCGTTACCTAGAAAAATGTCCTCAACAAAAATTGTTCGAATCATCGAGACCCTTCCGGCAAGCTAAAACAACCCCCAAAAATAACAACCCCTAAACCACCCCCAATCTGAAAATGAACATAAAACACATTCCAATGATTTTTTTCTGCACAACCGATATCGAAATTGCCAACAGGCAACTTGAACATCACCCTAAATTCCTTAGGCTATTTCAAAGTCCAAATATCCAAAAACCCCAGGAGTAGAATCAGCGAAAATTCGATTACGTGAACGGGTGTTCCACGTCGAATTTTCATCATAAACCTCCAAATCACCAACTCCCACCCCATAAAGCCAACGCCTAAACTTAAGACTTATTAACTACAATTGACAAAATTAAAAACCAGTCGTGGAAAACCCGGAGAACGAATACGTTCTCCAATCTTCGGTAATTCGGATATTTCGGTTACAAATCGGATAAAGTCACTTTTTCGGCATAGTTCCCAACAGAAATCAGTGAACTAGATTTCGAGGGTGGTCTCCTGAGTGCTGACGATCGCTAGCGGAAATGAATCGGTTTTGTAATTCGGAAATTTGAGTTATCAAAACCCCTCATCAAAATTACTGTGGATTTCGCATCCTTAAGTATCTTAATAAGAAGAGATGCGCATTTTCGGCATTAAAATTACGCGTACGAACCGACAAGGCATTCGCTACTCCAAACGCCTTACGGTATAAATGTGTGTATTTTGTAAACAATTCGGGCTATTAATTTAAAAAGAAGACTGAAACCATCGTAAACTAAAAACATTGTAAAGAGAAAAATTGTAATAAGCGTCTGAGTCGACGCTTCCATCTGTTTGGGATTACATTTGCAACCAGCAGAAAACCTGTAAGTAAAATAGAATAGAATAGAAAATGCGCGGCTGGTCACTTAAAGCGCCCAGAGTCACTTAATCATACGATCTTTTGTAACATCCGCCTTAGTTTCGGTTAGTCACACAGCCCTAGCCCTGTGTTTCTCACTAGGCTAATAAGGCTGGTGACAGGGGCTTGTTGTAATTCCTCTGGTTCCAGGAAAGCCTGGCCCCAGATTTTATAGCGACGGAGTGCTAATAGGGGGCATTCACATAAAATGTGGATGACGCCCTCCTTATCGCCTCCGCACAGTCTGCAGTCTTCTTGTTCTGCAAGTTTCATCTTGAACAGATGAGCTCTGAGAGCTGTATGACCCGTAAGGAGCCCTACTGCTACCCTCAGATCCCCTCTGTGCAACTCCAGAAGCTTTCTGGTCCTAACTCTTAGTTGCCCTCTCATAAGCAGTTTCGCTTGTCTGCAGGTCGCAACTTTCTCCCAACGCCTGACATGATCCCGCTGGAAATGATCTTTAATAAGAGTTTTTCCCACTGCGAAGGGCATGCCAAGCAGGCCGTGTGAGGGCACACTTTCTGTACCCTCCTTGGCCAGCTTATCTGCCTCTTCATTACCCAGAATCCCATGATGACTTGGTACCCAGGTTACGGTGACCCGGTTGTTTTTACCCAGTGTGTCCAATGCCTGCATGCATTCCCACACCACCTGTGACTCTGTAGTGGGTTTTTCCAGGGCGTGTATCGCCGCCTGGCTGTCACTGCAGATGAATATTTTCATCTTTTTTGTGTCTCTCGCGTTCAGATACTCTGCACACTTAAGTATGCCCAGCATCTCTGCTTGAAAAACGGTTGAATGATAGCCCAGCGGAAAACTCTCTCCGAAGCCATCTTTCAGACGGCAGATGCCTGCCTCAAAACTTTCATTGAAGCTAGAGCCGTCCATAAACCAGTAGTCCTCTCTTGGTCCTGGTTTACGTTTCGAGTCGAGCCACTCCTGTCTGGGTGATATACTCGTTCTGAAAGTTTTCCTGATCTGATACTTCCTAGGAATCCTATCCGTCTTACCTATGAAGGGTCGATCATTGATTAGGCTAAGCCTTGTATGGCTTTGGCCGGTCATCTTCCATTCTAGTTGGCACCTTTGTCTATATGCAGTTGTGGTAGCACAACTCACAACCCTAAGGTCGAGGGGTGGGATACTGAGTGCTATTTCTAGCGCCTCAGTAGGTGTCGATTTCGTGGCTCCTGTTGCACCCCTGTAGGAAGGTTCCCTGTAGGCTTTTCAACAGGTTCCTTGTTTCTGTCTTACACACCCTCGGCCACCAGACGACCGCAGCGTATAACAGTCTCGGCAGTAGAACCATTTGGTAGAGCCAGAGCATCATTTTAGGATTAAGTCCCCATGTTCTGCCCACAGCTCTTCTGCACGCTCACATAGAGGCAAACACTTTATTTCTCTGAGTACAGATATGTTCTTTCCAGCTGAGTTTATTATCCAGGAGGACACCCAGATATTTCACTCTGCTGGTGTAGTTAATCTCCGAGCCATTTAGCTTCAGAGGTTGGATCTTTTCCAGTTTATAATTTCTGGTGAAAACCAGGATTGTTGTTTTGGCTGGATTTACCGATAGGCCAGTTACCCTGCACCAGTCCTCAATGATATTGAAGGCTGTTGCCATCAGGTCCCTTAGCACCCTCAGAAATCCGCCTTTCACAACAACTGCCACATCATCGGCNGACGTGGAAGCCGGCCTCACTTAGTTGATTCAGAAGTCCATCTACAACCAGGTGCTATAGCAGGGGCGAGAGAACTCCCCCCTGTGGACAGCCCCTAGTCGGACGTCCCTCCACACATGCCCTCCCATGTCCTGCCGACAGTCTTCTGCTTTTCAGCATGTTTTGTGTCCAAGCAATGATAGTCTTGGACACCTGTCGTTCTTCCATGGCTTTTTCTATAGCCGGATTCGAAGTGCTATCAAAAGCCCCCTCAATATCCAGAAAGGCGCCTATGGCAAAACCCTTGACCGCCAGTTGTCCCTCAATCAGTCCCACCAGGTGATGTAAGGCGGTATCTGTTGATCTTCCCTCTCTGTATGCATATTGACAGGGGGAGAGGGGTCTGTCAGCCAAGGGCCCGGCCTTGATGTGTCTATCCACCAGCCTCTCCAGGGTCTTCAGGATGAAGGATGTGAGGCTTATAGGACGGAAGTCTTTTGGTTTTATATAACCGGTTTTTCCCGGCTTGGGAATGAATACTATCCTAGTCTCATTCCACACACTAGGGACATGTTTCAGGGCTATACTAGCTCTGAGTATCTTGGTTAGGGGTCCCGTGATAGTCTCTATCCCTTCCTGTAATAGGGCTGGGTAGATCCCGTCTGGTCCCGGTGCCTTGAACGGTTCAAAGGTTTTGACGGCCCACTTGACCCCCCAGGGATGCACTACTTTATTTGCCAATGCCCAATTATGGGTTTCGTAGACATCACTCTGATTTTGCATTGTTTCTTTATCCCTTTCCTGGGCGTGTATGAAGCCTGGAAAGTGGGTGTTCATTAGGAGTTTCAGAGTCTCTCCCATGGTTTCCGTGTGGCTGCCATCTGGTGCCTGTAGGCTCCCTAGATATGGAGTCTTGTTTGTTCCAAGGATTTTTGCCAGCCTAGAGGTCTCCGATTGACTCTCCACATTGCTTGTGAAAGCCCTCCAGCAGTCCTCTTTGGCTGCCTTTATTGCCTTGTTGTAATCTGCGAGCAAGCCTCTGTAAGTTTTCCATGCGTCTTCCTTACGGGGGCCCGCTCTCATGTTCTTAGCTTTGTTAAAAACTTTTCTAGCCTTGCCTCTCAGCCCACCGAGCCTCTCTGACTACCAAGGAATCTCAGTGGGCTGCCCTTTCGGGATTAGCTCGCAGTTTGTCTCGAAGGAGTCCATGATGGCCTGGTTTNAAGGAGTCTCAGTGGGCTGCCCTTTCGGGATAAGCTTGCAGTTTGTCTCGAAGGAGTCCATGATGGCCTGGTTTAGGGCAATCGAAGCCTCCTCCAGCTGCTTTTTGTTGTTAAATCTGAGGATGATATCCCTGAGATTGTCAGATAGACTCTCTCGGTAATTTCCCCAGTTTGTTCGTCTTGGGTTTCTCACCCATTCCGTTTCTTTCACTGTGTGGATGGACATTCTTATGGTTTGATGATCGGACGCTGAGAGGTACTTTGAGACCCTCCAGTCCCCAATCATGTCTGCCACTCTATCCGTCCCCAGAGTGATATCTATGACCTCCTGTCGTCTCCGATCTATGAAGGTAGGTTCTGACCCCCTATTAAGGATGTTTAGACCGGCCCCCATTATGAATTCCTGGAGGCTTTCCCCCCTGCCGTTAATGCCGGTGCTCCCCCATGCTACATGGTGCGAGTTGGCATCACAAACTAGCAGGAGTTCAAGTCCCCTTTCCTTCACATCGTTGCATAGGTCCTTTATTTTTGTCGAGGGAGGTGGTTCAGCCGAGTCATAGGGCATGTAAACTGACCCTACAACCAGGCTCATTTCCTCGCCTTGTCCCAGGCCCAGATCCACTTGTGCCACACCCAGGTCTCCCTCACTAGCCTGTGAACAGTAGAAAGAGTCTAGTCCTTCAATAACAATGCAAGGTCTAATTTTCTCCTGAGTGTTTGCGTGATAGATTCTGCCACAACCACTGAGGCCCTTAATAGCATTGTCCACTATCCATGGTTCCTGGATCAATGCTATGACAGTCTGCATCCCAGCTAACAGCCTGACTAGAGTAGCCGAGGCTGCTTTGGTGTGATGCCAATAACAATGCAAGGTCTAATTTTCTCCTGAGTGTTTGCGTGATAGATTCTGCCACAACCACTGAGGCCCTTAATAGCATTGTCCACTATCCATGGTTCCTGGATCAATGCTATGACAGTCTGCATCCCAGCTAACAGCCTGACTAGAGTAGCCGAGGCTGCTTTGCTGTGGTGCAAATTTATCTGTACAATGTGCACCCGGGTTGCAGCCATAATGATGACTACTTTCCTGGTACCTCTATGTACCCTTCTTCTTTCACCACGGTCTTTCGCCAGCAGCTTGACAGTTGCTTTTTGAATCCCGCAGTGCAGTCAGAAGTTGCTGCCTTTCAGAACAGAGAGTGATCGGTCGTCTATCAGCGCAACGAAGTGGGCACTTTTCGCGTCCCTGCTCTCACTCCCCCGAGCGACAACCCACTGTCTGGCCTGCAGTCCTGCATTTTGTTTTTCAAGGAAGCACGGTGCTTCTTGAGCGGTTAGATCTGGGTCTTCCACGTGTAGTACAACCCTGTGCTTCTTGGGAAGCTCCGAGGCTGCGACCACACGTACAGTAAGTCCAGCTATTTTGTTTTCGGGGAAAAGGCTTTTCAGCCAATTTCCCGTTTCCTCATCAGTGCAGTACACCATTGCCACACCTTCTCTTTCCCAGACACCGTTGAAGACGGGTGCTTTCACCCCGTTAGGTAACGCCAGAATGGCCTCCTTCAGGAGTTTCTTCACCTCCGTTACCTCTGCAGTGCCCAATTTCTGATCCGGATATGACTCTGGCATAACTGCAAACTTGAATGAGCTCGCAGTATTCTAAGCATATGTGCCCTGATCCTGCGTTCTCATTCTCTTTTCTTTCGGTCTGACTGAGGGGCTTGGCGTAGTACGCTCTGATGGAATCCGTTTTATTGCCTTCCTCACAGCCCCCTCCCGCTGCCCCTCATCGACCTTCGCTGCTGCATCCGCTAAGGTTGCAATCCCCCCCGAGGTTTGATGCAGCTTCGCTCTCTTGCGACGTCTTCTCTCGGCTCCACTCAGTCTGACCCGATTCACATCGGTACCAGACTGATCAGCCTTGTCAGACTTCGTGTGTTCGCCATCTCTGGCCCCACCCGAAGTTACTTTTTCGATATTAAGATTTTTTAGATTGGTTTCCATTTTAGTCCCACGAGTACCGCGGTTAAGGGTTTTCACCTGGTGCATTGCCGCGATTGCCCAGGGCTTGGCTTGTCTCGGGTGGGTTACACCCAAGACTACTCTCAGAGGTCGCCCAGATTTCTGAGAGCCACCGTTAGCGACACAGCTCCCTCTGTGCCACGCATCTTTAGGCACGGTATGGTCGAGGCCATGGCTTACGCCGCTCACACACATGGATTGGATGGACTCCTCTTACCGACCGCGGACAGCGGTAGTCCTTAAGACCTCCACCGCCCGCGACCGAGCCCCCTCACTACGACAAAGTGGGAACCCAGTAGAGGGGGAACCTGTAAGTAAATCCTAAGTAATATATTGTTAGAAAATTTGAACCTTGTGATTCGCAGGAAATCAATCAAATCAAACCAACATCGAAATTCCCCTGTCACTGTGAACTTAGATTAATTGAGAAAACCAATAATTAAAGCTGTTATTCTTTCCAAAAATTTGCTTTAATTATTTCAACGACCCATTCAGAATATAGAATGCGAAATGTCCAAGAAGAAAACAAGGTAAGAGTGCAGAATAAATAAATTGCTCATAAACATTCGGGAAAACGCGGTAAGAAATATTTTATCGCACTTTATTTTTATTATTAACCAAGGAACTTTCAATATCAGAATTATCAGAATCAAACGAATAAATGCAGAAGCTCAGGATTTTCCCGCCTGAAAATCCTTCGAGTATAACAGTGGACATGTTCTTAACTACCCCTCGAACCCAAATAATACTGCGAAACCCCGGAACAAACGATTAAAACCAGTGATTTGAGGGTTTAATGTAGTTCTTGCCAGATTACCCCTCGGCAGATCGTTTTCCTGACAAGAAAAAAATGTTAAGGGGTTGTCCTTTGGTGGAGAGGTTACTAATGACCCCCCGCACTGGAATAATACCGAATGCGGCAAGCGACGAACAATCAACCCCAATTTTCAATTATTGTTATTCTTTCTTTTTCCACTACTCATTTTTTTCGAAGCGACTTACCGTCTATAGTCAACGAAAAAATGAATAATCGAAGTGAAAAGACGAATAAAAAATATTGATAAACAACTTCAGAGACTTGCAAATCTGACAGCCGCTATCGAGGATTGAAAAATCAAAAGCAAGCATCAAAATGACAAAGATGTGTGAGTAATTTGTACTCCTAATTTTCACTCTCAACTGGTTCCTTAATTATGTGATAATAATCATATAACAGGGACACGTGAAGAAGATAAACTGCTGGTACTCCTTCGCACGAACGAGTTTGATGGGGATAGACTACACATTGACAAGTGGGAGTACGTTAAGCTGTGGGATGATATGTGGAAATCGCGAGTGCTCAACGTCGTTTACACTTTTCCAATCAGAAAATTGAAATCCACAAGTATTTCGAAATATGAATAAGTCTGTAGTGAATATATCTAAAGTACCACAGAATATCTCCATGTTATCTCGCTATTTACTTTAAATTGTAAAATATTGAGCAAACATTAAACTTGTGGTTAGGAATCATCACCTCGATCTGATCCTTCACATCTGCATTATCGAGTTTTCAACTACTCTCCATTTTCTTTAGACTGGCTGCCTTTGACAGTGGTCTGTCAAAATTCACTGGACGAGAGTGTTGAGAGCGTTGCGTTATTTGATAGATCTCTACACCTACCTTGAGATACCTGATGACTCGCCAAAGATTATATCTCGTTATCAGCACATTTATAATCTCATTGAAGAGTACTTTGATACCGTAGCCGCTCTCAGAAACCCTCCCACAAGTGAGTTTTCACAGTCAGAGTCAGAATCAGATTCAGATCAATCTTCGGAGGATACATCACAGCAGTACGACCAGCTGGAGGAGGTTCTCAAATTCCTCAACAAATCTGAAATTTCAATTTCGCGGTCGAAACCGATACCAGACGATGGCCTGGGTAAAAAATGTAAAATAAAAAAAAAATCCTCAACTATTTCCTGAAAAAAATCTAAAAATTAAAACAAAATCCTAAAGTCTCCTCCTCATTTCAACTTTTCAATTTTCTACTCTGATGAACCATTTTCCCCTCGTAAAAAACAGGAAATTGCCATCTAAATCGTTGTTTTCAAATTTTTCCCACAATGGTGAATAACTCGTTAACCTACCAGATTCCATCCTTATGTATTCAGATTCGTTCATTATTGTGTTCAATTAAAAATCAACTTTCTTAATGAAAAACAATTCCCGCCAAAACAAATCTCTCCCTATTCTCTCGAGATGAACCACAATTGGCAATTGAAATTCTCTTTCCGATCGGTTTCAATCAATTTTTATTAGTTAGATCATTATCTCGGTAATAAGTGGTTTTAAAACATAATGTCAAATGACTGTTTGAAATTCAGCTATTCAAATTAGTCAAGCGGGCACCGGGCTCAACGAAAATCTCGAGAAACTTCGGGACCCTTCGGGGTCATGGTCAGCTACGAAGAAAATCACCGAAAAAGTCAGTAGTATCGTTCTAGACACCGAGAGAGTCACTCTAATCACAGTATTGTATCCCCATAACCGCTCAATTGAGTACATCACCGGAGTATATCAACGCGATATATTTGAGTCTAGCGCTTCGGGCAGCGTCTCCATTTAATTTAATTCAATTATCAATTAATTCCGAGTTAACTATCAATTATTTTGAGTCAATCATCAAGTTTAATATCGAGAGAATCTCGTGGGCAGTGCATTTTTCAAATCATCATTTAATTGACTTTGTCAAGCAAATTAACAGTGTAACATCATTAATTTATCGAGACGCGTGAGTTATTCTACAATAAAGTACATCAACAGTGTGGTTTTATAATTTCGCGTGTTTCAATTTTCCACCTCCTTCCACAATTCCACTTTTCCCCAACCGGCATCTCAATTTAACTTCAATCTCAAATAGACATATTTTGTAGAGAATTCAATTTCCTACATTTTCTTCCTTAGACTTTTTCTTCTAAACCTACTCAGTACCGAGATAATCAAACAATTAACAATTAAAAATGAGACTTGTTTCATCACTCACTGAATATCGTTAATATCAAATGACAAAAGCTGGAAAAAAATTCTCGTGCTTCAATTTTCGCAATTTCCACGCCAAATAAGGACATTTCTTATGAAAGGTTCTATCCAAATCAGGTCATTCCCACAGCTGCAGACCTTCTCCTGACGCTAACGTGCACTAACGTACCAGACGCCGGGAGATCAATGGACCCAGACCGTAGTCTTCAACAACCAGCATTGAGTAAAACCCAACTTGCGACAGTGGTGCGAGCAGCAGCTTCCATAGCTCAACTCCGTCCACACCTCTGTCATCAGGGTGTCTGCTAGTTGCAGCTGCTGTTGGACCACTGGCTCCTGGCTTCAAGTTCCCAAAGATTAAAAAAGCGATGATCAACACATTGCCTGGGGTTTCCACCACAATTCCAGTCCCGAAAGAGTCCCCCAAAGGAAACGATCAACTCTCTTGAGACTATCTGAATCAATCCATGATTTATGGAGCCAAGAGTCGGGCAACTCTTGTTCAAGCAACGAATTCAGTATCAAGGATTTGTGACTCGCCACCACAGAGGAAGGGCGTACCCTGTGCCAATGCTCAGAATCCCCAGTGCCCTGTGTCATCAGGATCAGCTAAGAAACGATGGCTGAGACAAGCTATATCTGAAGAGTGTGATTCACTGAATAGTAGACCTGACAGTCTACACAATGAGTCTGTCGCTGCACCACCGAAGAAGAGGATAATAGGTAGGGAGAGTTTATCATCGGATAATTACACTCCTCCAACTGAAAATTGAAGTTTTCAACTTGTTTTTTCCTTTCGAATGACATTTCTGCACTATGTATCGTGGAATTTCCATTTTTAACGCAATTTGAATACAATTTTAATAATCATCCTCAATAATAATCAGCATCATCATAATAACACAACGGAGAATAATGAGAATAACAATAACAATGACAGAGTGAAATCACTGAAATCACTGAAATCCCCTGACAAAAATTTGGAGAGAACGATTTCGGTGATTAAATGTGAGACATACGCTCTCTTTAGCTTGGTTTGCTGGCGTGCATACGTGACACATCGAGATATGGCCGCATGGAACGAATGCCACGTCTGCTTCCCGCACTGTGGACACGGAGCATGAAGTACCATTTCGTCGGTAGGAAAGTCGTATTAAATACTCCCTACGCTGTTTACAGAGAGAACAGATCAAAAATTGGTGTAAGTGTCGTTCAGTACAAGCTCCACATGTGAAGACATGGCCACAAGGGTCAAACGCTACGTTCGCTACGTTGGTCACCCATATAATGCACGTGGTATGTCCTTGAGCAACGGGCTGAGGTTCTTGAATTGGCGCAAACGCAACTCGTTGACGTTGTGCGGCACGAGCTTCAAGAATTCGTCTGTTGGCTAATCTCAGCATCTGATTTCGAGCTACTTCCCCTGGGCCACGCATGTTCTCTTGGTCATTGTCATTCTCTCCTTCTAGCATGTTGACGTTCTGATTTACTAATTGAACCTCTGGCTCGCCCTCGTGTGCCTGAACGTTGGGCTCTAGCGCTGGGTTTGCTGGTCCAGGAGCAGGTGGATTTCTTCTGGGGCGTCCACCTCTTCTCACAGCTATCTCCTCTGGACCATCGTCGTATGCCTGGACATTGGGCTCTGGCACTGGGTTTGCGTCCTGATCGGGAGGATTGATCAATCCATCCAGATCAGCAACAGTACGCTGCTGGCGCAGGGGAACCAAATTGATGGGTGAAATCGGCTCTGGAGCAGGTGGGTTTCTTCTGGGGCGTCTACATCCTCTGGTAGCTACTCCCTCCGGCCCATCGTTTTGTGTCAAGACATTGGGCTCTGGCACTGGGTTTGCTTCCTGATCGGGAGGATGGATCAATCCATCCAGATCAGCAACAGCACGCTGCTGGCGCAGGGGAACCACATTGATGAGTGGAACTGGTCCAGGAGCAGGTGGATTTCGTCTGGGGCGTCCACATCCTCTACCAGCCCCATGCGGTTGCCGTGGAACATGCTGTTGAGCTGCATTGCCAGGCTGCACCAAGTTTTCATCGGTAACATCGTTGATTCGAATTGGATGACCAGCAGCAAGCCTCCTGGGTCTTCCAGGGCCCCGGCGGATGAGTGCATTCTCACCTGTACCTCTGCAAAAACGTAATTTTATGTCATGAGTTAGAATTAAAGAAAAGAAAAAACAAAAAACATGAAATTTCAATTTTCACTGGGATTCAATGAAATTTTGAAATCATTGGAAAATTCTACGTACCCTACTCGCCACTACTGTACCCCGTGCATTCGATTGCCTCGCCCCCTTGCACTTCTGTCTCTACCTCTGCCACCACCACCACCTCCATTCTCTCTGACAGGCTGTTCTCCAGAACAGGCCCATAAAATCAGGGTCCATCATCAGCGTTTGGAAGTTTGTCTGGTTCTGCAAGATGATCATAATGAACAAATTGTCGATGAATTTTCATATTCCCTGATTGTTCAACCCCAGAGTTAAGCAAGACGTAACTCTGGTTCTTTGGAAATTCCCCAGAGTTTCTGTCCTTTTTCTCTGGGTTTTTCCGCAACCCAGTGTTGATTCTGGGGTTAACTCAGGCATTAAATCAGGATTCTTCACTTGAAATATACCACTGAATTCAAATAATCTGGTCTCGCAAGATTATCTTCCTCATCAAGATGGGCATAACGGTCATTCCAAAAAATATTCTCCAGGTCGATTCGTCGTGGAGCTTCAATGGCTAGTCCCAGGAATTCTCCTAGATTCAGTCTGAAATTCATGACAGTTGAACAATATGCATTTCATCGGCGATGCTCTTATTTATTATAAAGCATACCGCCCGGGAAGGTCAAGTAAAGCCTGTAAATTCCTGGTTCTCCTATCTTCATACAACTGGGCAGCAGTCCTCACGTTATGAGGCTGATTTCCATCCTGTACTCGCTGTAAACTGAGGCCTGTATGACGCATCTCTCCGTGCATTTTCTCTATAGACAAGTGGATGAAAGATCACTTGGTTTAAAACCATAAAACAAATTTAGTCCTTAAATAGGAAAAACAAATAGCCCAACTAATTGGACATCCTCAAGAGGAAGAAGGAGTAATTACCGAAAAACGCCCAAACGTTTGTATGAGCTCCACCAAATCGACTCAGAATATAACGATTAAAGGATTGGGCGATATTATTAGTTCCTACAGAACTTCGGGTGAAAACAATGGGCGCCAAAGGTCCCCACTATTGGCGCAGATATCTGCCGAAATCTTGAGCTCGTGGATATTGTGGTGATAATTGATATAGATGGCTCAAAATTATTGTCAAAGCAGCGTCCCAATGTTCAGGTGGGGTATGTGTCAAAGCCCAAGTAATATGCAGAGCTTGTTTGGGAGCTGTTAAGAGGCCACATCGACGCCAATGCCTCATCGTTGCCTATTGAAAATCAATTTACCGTGTACCATACAAATAGATAACGAGTGATAATTTCATCATAAAACTCCTCTTTGGACCGCTTGTATTAATTCCTCTAATTCTCCTTGCTTGGGCCATTATGCGGTCAAATTTTAACTCGTCTCAAAAACAAATTCTCAATTACTCTCCACTATGCTAACGTTTCGAGTGCTAAATGCACTCCTCATCAGGGGATTATTTATTTTTATCTAAACAAACAAAAATCTTCTTTACAAGAAAATCAATTCATCTCACATTATTACAAATCAAGATAAAAATACTGTCATTTTAACCAACATACCTAATTCATACTATCACCATTAACACTACTCAACTCGCAATCTCCTATCACAACTGCTCCCTCTAACCTATAAACACAAGATCTGAATTTCAACACAATAAATGTCAATGACAATTTAAAACTCAAAAAAATTTATTGTCAATAATTGAAACTTAATTGTCAAAGTAATTCTTGTCAAAAAATCTAAATACTCAGCTGTCAAAAACCGTCAAAAAATGAAATTTAATTCATATTGAATATGTCAACAAACCTGAAGTCACAAGTAGCCATCGTAAAAGACCCAACTCAAAAACATTGAACCCACCGTTACTTAATTGAAACCTCTTAAATGTGTGAATTCCAGAGCATGTCTTACATGTCTGTATACAATTATTGAATATTCCCAAAATACAAGTTGAAAATCTCTCTAAAACATGGCAAAACTCTTCTTCGAAACTATAAAGTTGACTGAAAAAATTTTTTAATTGAAACGAATCAAAGAATCATAACTATTCCCTAATTTCTTACAATCATTCATTGAATTTACCGTTTTATTATTAAACTTCTTAATGTAGTACATTTCCAAAATATCCAGTCTATCGCCTTTTTTTCCGTCCCTAGAATTGATGACTTATCAAGATCAAATTTATGTTTAGTATTATTGACATGTTGTGTTAGCCCTGAATGATAAGATTCAGGTTTCTTTTCTGCACGTTTATGTTCATTTAATCTCACTTCAAAAAACCTAGTCGTCTGGCCTATGTAAGAATTATCACAATCCTTGCATGGTATTTTATAAACCACATTAGATCTTAAATTCTTTGCAACTCTATCTTTCGTCGTATTAAACTTTGTACTTAATTTATTTGTAATCTTTGAAACAACTTTAATATCAAACTTATTGCAACATTCCTTTAGACTTCCAGTTAATCTCGATGAGAAAGGCACTATCATGTTTTTTTTGTAATCTATTAAGGAATCATTATTTTCATTATTACTAACATTTCTTAATAATTGTAATCGGTTGTTGATTAAATCAGTTATGAACGCCAGAGGATAATCATTAAAAACTAAAATTTTCTTAATAAACTGTAAATTCCTATTCCAAAATCTTCTATCAGAAATTCTCAAAACTCTATCAGTTAAGTTTGTAACTATTGCACGTTTTTGTGACATTGGATGTATCGAGTCGTAGTTTAACATTCTTCCTGACCATGTTGGTTTTCTATACCAATCAAAAATAACTCCTCTGTTCTCTCTAATTATTAACACATCTAGAAAAGGTAAACAATTGTTTTTCTCAATCTCAAAAGTAAATTTAAAGCGTGGATGATAATTGTTAAACAAAGCCAAAGTTTGCTGTAATTTATCTTTTGGAACACAGGTCACAATGTCGTCGACATATCGAAAATAGAACGGAACAGAATAATCCAAATTAAAAATTATGGATTCCTCTAACATAGCCATTACAATATCAGCACAAATCGGGTCAAATGGTGACCCCATTGGTAACCCAAAAATTTGTTCATAAATTGTATCATTAAATAAAAAATAATTATTATTCATAAGAACATCAATGCCTTTAATCACTTCAGTGTATGATAATTTACTTTTGAGCTCATCTTTTCTTTTAACTATTGCATCAGCAACTAACTCCAAAGGTATATTAGTATAAAGTGACGCTACGTCAAAGGATACCAAAACATAGTCATCTGGGATTTCTACTGATTTCATTTTTTTAAAAATTCATAAGTATTTTTTAAATGAGATATATGTCTTAATTGTAAGGGTGCCAAAATCCTCTTCAGAAATTGACCTAACTCATACAATGGGCTATTGATAGAAGATACTATTGGACGAAAAGCTAATTGTGGTTTATGAATCTTAGGTAATATATAAAGTTTCGGAATCACACTGCTTTTTACAAATAAATCATTATATTGCATTTTCCCTATATACTCAAATCTTAACCAAGTCCCAATTAACCTATTGATTACTTTCTGCGTTGTGAGTGAATTATCATGTGTGGCTTGCATATAAGTCTTGACATCCTCAACCATAGAAACCCCTGGTGTATAGTAATCTTCTTTATCTAGTAATACTGTAACCTGCCCTTTATCTGCCCTTGTTATTATCAATTCTTTATTTCTTTTTACAAATTTATTAAGTTCCAATAACCTATTATCACTGATTTTTAGTTTAAGTTTACCCATATGCCCTTTAATACAATCTATCATAGTATCCTTAAACGCAACACTCTCATTTTTACTAATGTATTTAGACACCCTTTCAATTTCACAAATATACTCAGGTAATTTAAAAGACTTAAGGTCCTCCTGTGTTCCAAAATGAGGTCCTAATTTTATCAATTCAATTAATTCTTCAGGTACCAATGTACTCGACAAATTCTTTATCCATTTATCCCTGAACTGGGTTTTCTCTTTCATCCTTTCAATAATTTTCCTTTTGCTCATTAGTATTATTTATGAATAACAGTTATTTTCCATTTAATGATACAATTTATAAACAAATTTTTGCGTTACCAATGGGGTCACCATTGGCCCCGATTTGTGCTGATATTATGATGACTATGTTAGAGGAATCCATAATTTTTAATTTGGATTATTATGTTCCGTTCTATTTTCGATATGTCGACGACATTGTGACCTGTGTTCCAAAAGATAAATTGCAGCAAACTTTGGCTTTGTTTAACAATTATCATCCACGCTTGAAATTTACTTTTGAGATTGAGAAAAACAATCGTTTACCTTTTCTAGATGTGTTAATAATTAGAGAGAACAGAGGAGTTATTTTTGATTGGTATAGAAAACCAACATGGTCAGGAAGAATGTTAAACTACGACTCGATACATCCAATGTCACAAAAACGTGCAATAGTTACAAACTTAACTGATAGAGTTTTGAGAATTTCTGACAGAAGATTTTGGAATAGGAATTTACAGTTTATTAAGAAGATTTTAGTTTTTAATGATTATCCTCTGGCGTTCATAACTGATTTAATCAACAACAGATTACAATTATTAAGAAATGTTAGTTATAATGAAAATAATGATTCCTTAATAGATTACAAAAAAAACATGATAGTGCCTTTCTCATCAAGATTAACTGGAAGTCTAAAGGAATGTTGCAATAAGTTTGATATTAAAGTTGTTTCAAAGATTATCAATAAATTAAGTACAAAGTTTAATACGACGAAAGATAGAGTTCCAAAGAATTTAAGATCTAATGTGGTTTATAAAATACCATGCAAGGATTGTGATAATTCTTACATAGGCCAGATGAGTAGGTTTTTTGAAGTAAGATTAAATGAACATAAACGTGCAGAAAAGAAACCTGAATCTTATCATTCAGGACTAACACAACATGTCAATAACACTAAACATAAATTTGATTTTGATAAGTCATCAATTCTAGGCACGGAAAGAAAGGCGATAGACTGGATATTTTGGAAATGTACTACATTAAGAAGTTTAACAATAAAACGGTAAATTCAATGAATGATTGTAAGAAATTAGGGAATAGTCATGATTAAAAAATTAAAAATTGAAAATTTTTTTCATTCAACTTTATAGTTTCAAAGAAGAGTCTTGCCATGTTTTAGAGAGATTTTCAACTTGTATTTTGGGAATATTCAATAATTGTATACATACATGTAAGACATGCTCTGGAATTCAACACATTTAAGAGGTTTGAATTAAGTTACGGTGGGTTCAATGTTTTTGAGTTGGGTCTTTTACGATAGCCACTTGTGACTTCAGGTTTGTTGACATATTCAATATGAATTAAATTTGATTTTTTGACGGTTTTTGACAGCTGAGTTTTTAGATTTTTTGAAAGGAATTACTTTGAGAATTAAGTTCAATTATTGACAATAAACTTTTTTGAGTTTTAAATTGTCATTGACATTTATTGTGTTGAAATTCAGATCTTGTATTTATAGGTTAGAGGGAGCAGTTGTGATAGGAGATTGCGAGTTTACTAGTGTTAATGGTGATAGTATGAATTAGGTATGTTGGTTAAAATGACAATATTTTTATCTTGATTTATAATAATGTGAGATGAATTGATTTTCTTGTAAAGAAGAGTTTTGTTTGTTTAGATAAAAATAAATAATGCCCTGATGAGGAGTGCATTTAGCACTCGAAACGTTGGCATAGTGGAGAGTAATTGAGAATTTGTTTTTAAGAAGAGTTAAAATTTGACCGCATAATGGCCCAAGCAAGGAGAATTAGAGGAAGTGGTAATTTCCTTTTTTTAGAATCAATTGTGATGCCCGTTTTTACTAATGAATTAGCAAAATGCTTCCAAATGGTCAAAATAAGGTCAGAAATAAGGATCAGAGATTGAGGTAAAAAATGAGTAAATGAAAACTCAAGAAAGAGTTGAGCAATCATCATCAAATTCGAACTCGGTCGAGATAACATCAAAATGAATAATTTAAGCCACAATTGCATCGATTTGAACAATTTTTTTTTGCGTAACCGTGGTAAAACTTAGTCGGTCACATATATACATACATACATACATACTGACAAAGTCTAAGAACCTAATAGTATGATTCCTGAGCCCAAAATTGGTCACCCTGACACAAAAAGCAGGAAACTTGGAATTTAAATATTAGAATGCTTCCATTCGGAATTAGAATGCTTCCGTTACTTGTCGGAAATGAAATCCACAGCCAGTGAGAATAGCTCGAGGGAATTCTTCAGCACATGAATTGACCAAACCTCTCTTAAAATCAGTGACGGTAGTTTTGAAGCAGGCTTCGAGGCTTGGTGCCAACTCTTTAATTTTCCTCCAAATTGACGAATACAATTCTTCCGTACGTCGCTGCATCAATACGTACACCGCTGCGAACCCCTGATATGGAAATAAACGAGGAGCATACGAATAAAGGAGACAGACAAACGAACTGCGATATTTCCAAAACACACAGGACCACTGATAGAATAAAATGTCAATTTTCAAGTCCAATTGTCATAATGAAATGGAATATTCAAGATGTCATTGAAATATCAATTATCACTCAACATGAAAATGTAAATTTTATTGAACTTTCCAAGATGAATGAGAAAAACCATGAACCATTGGACCTTAAATTGAATAAAAATTCTCATAAAAATAATACTGAATTGTGTACTTACGCCGTTTGCTACTCTGATGTGAATCACAAGTAACTGAGACACACGTGGAGAAAATGGTGTCACCTGAAACCAGCCACCGACGTTATGTCTCTTTCTCACTACGCAAAACATGTTAACTCAACTCAAATCCATATCACCTTGAAAGTTCCATTAAAATGTAAATGACGTGCATTATTGAGCTGCTGAAGCATACTTTCTTCAATGAAAATATGCGCAGTTGCATCACCGTCACGCTCATTCGGGATATGGACCATTCCTCTGTACATATCCTGAGCGAAGCGATAGCCCTGCAAAGGTGCTTCCATGTCAACCATTGTGGTTGGAATGGGAGATCGACTCCTAGTTCGTTCCCGACTAACTATTGCAGCACAAGCATCCTCAGAAACCCGATGTCGAGCTGCAATTGGATGGCTAATCATAGGGACACACTGAGTAGAAATTTTTCCCGACTCAATTTTTTTCTCAATTTTTTTTAAATCTAACAGTTTTATTCCAAGGATATGGCCATCGAAAAATCGGTAACACGAAGTCTGTTCCGAAGGGGTTTCATTCTAAATTGGCTAATAGGTTCCTAGTGACCTAGTTTATAAAAAACAATTGCCATCTAGACGCCGATCCACTAGAAGTGGGTCATTCCCCCACAAGAGTGCGATTTTAATGAGAAATTCCATGGAAATTCATGGCCTTGCCTTGGAAAGATCGTTTCCCCGACTTCCGCCCCGAAGCGATTTTGTTCTAACTTGGCTAATAGGTTCCTATTGATCTACTTTACAAGAATCAATCGCCACCTAGCGGCGAAAACAATAGAAGTGGGTTATTCACCAGCTAGAGTATTGTTTTTTGAAGAAATTTGCGGTCTGGCCGTCGAAAGATCGGTAACACGAAGCCAGTTCCGAGGGGATTTGGTTCTAAATGGGCTAATAGGTTCCTATTAACATGAAAAAGTGACAAGAATTTTCATTATTTTACCGTGAATTTTCCTGATTTTTCCGAATTTTCAGGGAATAATTAAACTAAAATGGAGTATTCTATTGATTTTCTGTCATTGAAACAGAAAATCAATCGAATATTTGATTTCTCAATGACGAGACTGCCTGAAATTTCTTTGGAAAATAAACACGATAAAAATTTTGAGGATTTGACACGGAAAATTCAGAAGAAAATTTTTAACAGAGTTACCTCGCAGTAGCAGCACGATAAATCAGATCCTCTGGTTGAGTCGTCTCATGTGCTAGATGAATTATCTCCCGTCTCATACCGACTTCTTCCATGAGATGTGGGGTGGGATTGTGATTATGCTCAGCTTACAGGCGGATTATATCGTAGCGATCGATATGCAATAAAGCCGTACAGTTTCTCCTCCGACATGCACATGTAAATATGCCACGGTGACGACGATCTCAATGATAGTTGAACCCCTAGCATATGTAGCGCTCCGAACCTCTTTTCCTCCCATCAGTCACCATCAAAGCTGCAGGAATCATCACACTCGCATCGAGCTCATCTTCATCATCTCCGATCTCCCCAAAGACTGCATTTCCCACCAATAGTCGTGTATACCATCCAGGGGCAACATGATCCCCATCAATGCTAACTGCGCCTCCCCCGAAATCACCCTAGTCCACGTCATCATCATCATCCTCGACCCCTCCAAGCGGAATTTCCCCCTCCTCCATTGCATCATCTTCATCAGGTTCAAACTAAGAAAATCGTGAATGAATACTATTTTCCACATTTTCTTGAATCTCGATTATCCTTCACAAACCATTTTATCCTCGTAATTCGAGTTGCCTTCACAATTTTCCCAACGATTTATCAATGCAACCTCGAATCAATGCATCACATTAATCATTGACGTTGTGAAGGATAAATGAAAAACAAATCAGCGGTTTATTTATGATCCCTTAGCAACGCACTTCCATTCAACACATGACGAAATTCGATTTTTTCTTAACTGTTGTTGAAAACGGATTTCGTCGGAGTATCCTGAGGCATTATCAGGTCACGGTACTATTTGGGTGCAGGGGCTAGTTAGGAACATGTCCACCAAAAGAGAACCCCTCAAACATTTTTTTTCGAAGGCTAGATGGTGATTTTTGAGCGTAATTTGCGTGTAATCTGGCAAAAACCACCTTAAACCCTGAAATCAGTGGTTTTAATCGTTTGTTTCAGGGTTTCGCAGTATTATTTGGTTTCGAGGGATAGTTAGGAACATGTTCACCAAAGAACAACCCCAAAAAATTTTTTTCTAGTCAGGAAAACGATTTTCCGAAGGCTAGATGGTGATTTCTAAGCGTAATTTACCTGTAATTTGGCAAAAAATAAACCACTTCATACTTCAAAATTACCGATTTTAATCGTTTATGCCGAAGTTCTGCGGTATTGCTTGGGTGCGGGGGGTAGTTAGCAACATGTTCACCGAAGGACAACCTCTAAACATTTTTTTCTAGTCAAGAAAACAATCTATCTATCTATCTATTTATCCTCGGGTAGTTTTGACAAATTTCGACAAATTCCGCCAATTTTTCACGAATACTTTGCTGATAGTCGTTGCTGAATAATTATTTTATGTGAAATCAAGTGCCACAATTATAAAATTCAGATACACACCGTGGAAATTTAGTTACATATAGTTCAAATTGATTTACACGCACATCAAATTCAGTTGCACACCCTTTAAATTGAATTACACATGCCTGAAATTGAGTTACACACGCCCCAACTTGAGTTACACACATGCGACACTATTTCACACCGATAATTTCAAATGTGGGAGATATGTAGGAAATATTTTGTGTTATTCAGTAATGTGTGATTCATGAATGTGTGTATGTAACTCGGATATGTGCACATAAAAGCGTGGAAAACATCCAAGTGTGATTCAACGGTGTGTCGAAAAAACTTGGTGAAACAAAAATATGTGTGTGTGCGAGATCAATGTGTACTTAAAATCGTGTGCAATTTGAAGATGTGCGCAATTAATTGTGCACGACTCTTATGTGTACATCTGATTTTGTGTACGTGGGCAAAGCAGCCCTAATTTGCTTCATTCCGTGCTGTGATCGATTTCCTTATCCCTTGGAGAAGTTCCTGTTAGAATTGAATCTGTTGTTGTGGCCATTCTGATTCTGGTTGTACTGATGACGTCCATTCCCATTACAATTTCTATTGGATTGATTGTGATAATTCCAAGAAGATGAAAAATTAAAATTTCTGAAAAAATTATTATTTTCAAAATTTCATCGACAGTCTTGCGCAAAATGTCCAAATAAGTGACAAATAGGGTGAACTGCCCATTTACGGAACATTTAAGCCCTTTCAGAAGTTTACACAGTCATGAAATATTGAAATTTTCTTTTGAAAAATTTAGGAAAAATACTGCCTAATTCCAAATTTAGTCTATTTTCTGAGAAAAAATGAAGGAACCTATCACTTGATGGGAAATAATTGGAAATAATTAANTTGAAAAATTTAAGAAAAATACTGCCTAATTCCAAATTTAGTCTATTTTCTGAGAAAAAATGAAGGAACCTATCACTTGATGGGAAATAATTGGAAATAATTAATAAGTACACGCACATCGAATATACCAAGGACGGAACACTTTTACCAAGAGTGGAACATCGTCTGCCCATTTACGGAACATTGGAGATTAGTGTGACGTTGAGAGATTAATTCCTGATGCGAAGTCATATCGAGGAGGATATTAATCAGAAAATATACAATTTTGTTCAATTCCTCCCGAAATTTATATCTTTTCGGTGGATTTCCCCAACTGTCAATACAGACTGACGACCATGAGAGTATCCAGATACTTAGTCGTTGACTCGTGAATGCAATGTAGTTTTGGGGATACCATAATTAATTGATGCATTATTGAGAGAGCTGTTCCCCGATTTCACAGCCTCAATCGCTTTTTCTAGATTTTTTTTGTGTATTTAAACCGTTGAGAGGGTTTCCTAACCTCTTCTGCCTTGACTGATTGTTCTCCCTCCTCTTCGTGTATTTTTCGTGTGTTTTTACCTTTTGAAGCCATCTACGCGAAAAAATGAAGAAAATAAACTAATTTAGGGATACGATTCCGATTAACTTCATTAAATTATTAGTTCATTAACCACCAATACACTTTCCACAGTATCACCGTATTCCCACTTGACATAGGTATCCACCCGTATGAGTGTTCCGTTCGTTTGGAATTGCGTGGAAAACTAACCCTAAAGACGGAACCCCCATATATTCAATACAATAGCATTTTTCTGATGAAATTGATATGGAAATATTGAAGAATGAAGGATTTTATATCAATATCAATCACAACTTACCGCATTTTGTGATTTAAAATCTAAAAAACATCGCTTCAAAAAAAAACCCGTCAAATGGCACGCGTAACTGTCAATCGCCGCAAACTGGCTGCTGCCAGGATTTTTCTCCAATATTCAGCAGGAGGTAATCGATAGCCGATCAGATTTGTGATAACGTCATGAGGAGGGATATAAACTTAATTTAGAAAAAAAAATCAAATCGATAGCTTGGCCGAAATTTGAGAAATCTCGTAAAATCTGAGAAATGTTCCGTTCTTGGGTAGTGTTCCGCATATGCGCAGTTCACCCTATTGCACTGAATTATCATTTTATTGTTTGGTTGTGAGGAATCGAAATTATTGCGATAGAAAGATGAACAATGACTCTGGTCATCTCCATTATAGTGTGGTCTTTTATTATTCTTCGTTGAACCATCAGAATTCTCAGGAAGAGTTGTGTCGATGATGTGCAGTTCGGTAGCTCGTTCCGTGGCGACGGGAACAGATTCAATCTTCTTTGAGCGTAAAATGAAAACAATTTTTTGATTGTTGAGGCCTCGGAACAACTTTTTATAGACGATTCTGTAACGGGCTACAAAATTTCCAGCGGGGTAAGCAAGTCGTGCATATTTCTGAAAGTCTTCGCCAACAGCAGGAAAAGTTTCTTCAGTTTTTCTCGTCCGATAGCCCAGTGTGTTCTGATTCATGTGAATGAAGTGAGTTTCGCTGAATTCTTCCTTCAGAAGTTGAATAATCTTGTTGAAGTTTTGTAATTCGGGTCGTGAAAGACGTTCCACAACTTCCAACGCGTCCTCTTGGAGACAAGCAGCTAAATGAGAAGCTATCTAAACGTCTGACCATTGGTTGCTTTCTGCGACGATGTTGAGATGCGTCATGGTAGTGGATCCAAAGAATAGACCCATTATAATTATCCAAATTGATTTTGTTCTTTGAATGATCTATATCAACTGGAGATGAAGTGTTATTTATTCCATTCGCATTTACAGGTTGATTTCTAGTAGTAGAAATATTATTGAAGGAATTATCTGAATTTTGTGATCCTTCCGTTGGTCTTAATTCCTAACGAAAATTCCTCAATTTTTATCGGAATTCATTGTTGAGGGAATGACAGTGTTGTTCGAGACTCTGGCGAAGTACATTCCCAAGACTCGTTTCGATTTATTGCTCTGATCGTTGAACCCTCCTCTCGACATGGGCCTCTGACTGTTTAATTTTCCCATCTGTTCTGCGTTGCATCTCTTCAAGACGTCGAATGAAAGAGGTTTCCATCCTTTCCGTACGTTCACTAATTTCAGTGTGATCATCACGTCTCGGTGGAGCACTGAAGGGCCGATAACCACAACGAAGTGGTCCTATTGAAAGAGATTCTTCTTGAGAATCATTGCCGCTAGAATCCGACATGAGTTATGAAGCTTTTCCTCAGTCGGTTGATGAATTAATGCACTGATGAGTTGAAACACTTCTGACACCAATTGTAGAAAGTAAGAGAGTTTTTGTTTAGTTAAGGGGGTGGATTTATTTTAATGACAGCAAGTGAGAGACAAATTCATTTAACAGAGGCAAAATACTAACTCCATTGTAATCAATACATCTTTCAATTGTCACTTGATTCACCCTTCGGGGGAAGGGAAGGCGGTATTCATTCATTCCACGCATTTCATAACAATATTGTCACAAGAGTCAATTGTACATAAAGAAACAGCTGAGCACTGGGAAAAATAATTAAATGAGCCGAAGTCTAAATGTGCCGTACAATTATTTCAGAAAATACCGAGAAAAAAATCAAGAATGAGCAGATCAAATTATTCAGCGATGCGCACTTGTACACTATCGGAATGAAAGTGATGTTGAGGCAAGAAGAGCGGCAGTGAGTGGTGGTCAGACGGTAACGGCGAGTCGGCCCGTCAGGTGCTGAGCCCGTGGCATCATGGTGAGCTGAACTGGGCATAACAGCCCGCGATTATCGACCGATTTCAGACACCATTTTACGTTTTTTGAAAAACATCCGTTTCAATGCATTGTGTCTAAATGAATTCAAACATATATACCGATCCATAAATGTTTTCAAAATATTCCCGTTTTTTCTCTTTTTCATTTAAAAAAATTTGTTAACACTACCCGAGTCAAAATTTTACCGGGTCTGAGGACGTAGTTTCAACGTTCTGAACCTACATTGCTTTGATCTTCAATTTTTCCGTCAAATCTTCCCCGTCTTTCCAATCCACTTCAATCCTAACGATACATGGGCGTTGAAAATTCTTCAATCCCCCAATCATGTATTCAACGTGCTTTCGACGTTTATGACGTCTTCTGAATTTCAACGTATGTTAGACGCTTTCTAACGTCTTATTCAAATTGTACTGCGGTTAGAGGGGCTGGGGAGGGGGTAAAGCGGAGCAGGAGGGGGAGAGACAACATGCACCAAGGGGGCAAAACGGACCAGCGGGGAGGGGAGGGGGCAAAATGCACAACGGATACTTGTTTTTTTCATCCTTTTTTCACAAGCTATAATTTCTAAAGTGTATACATGAATGGGGCAAGGAGTGGGAAGGAGGGGGAAGGAGGTGGGCAACCGACCCACGAAGAAAAGATTTTCCTTCCAGCAATATGATCTGTTTCCAAATACAAAATGATCCAATGAAACGAATGCAATTACCTAGAAGTCGCAATCTAAATGAGAATTCGAGAAAATGACAAAAAAAAAATCAACAGCACGAACAAAAATTAAAAAATAATCTTTTCTTCGTGGGTCAGTTGCCCCCCCCCCCCCCCTCCTGCCTCTATTTATGAATACACTTTGAAAATTATAATTTTCAAGAAAAAATTATCCGCAGTCCATCCCCCCCCCCTTCCCCCAACTAACTTTGATTTAATCCTTCATTATCGTATTATCGACTCCAACCATTAAATACTGTATCTATCAATGGGTTAATCTGCACATAATCAAAAAGTTGTACTTATTTTCTCCCAGTTGATGAATTCTAATTCTCGTATGATTTTTAGCAACAATGAGCTGCGGAGGAGAGATCCACTCAGTATCAGAGTATTTAATTGTGGAAACGAATGCACTATAATTAGTCGAAATTCCCCACGGTCCTTTCTCATTCTTGATATATCTACTAATTCGATTTTGTTGAGGCAACAGCCTCATACCGCATCTGACCAAGGGGTGGCAGCACCTCCTTGACTAGCTCTGCCTGACCGGCCGCGCTCCAATACAGGTGCCCCAATTACGCACCTGTAGCGCTGACCTACTTCTCTCTCAATTATGATTATTGTTACTCTCTCTCTGTTCGGACGTTCTATCGAGCAGCGTGGTTCTCTAAAATTCCTCTACGTTTTACCTCTAATTATCGTGTGCATCTCTACCCCGTGGAATCCTCTACCGTGTTAAATACATCGAGTGTTCGCTCGCGGTTATTTCTATGTGAATATTTTTTACGCAAGTAACTGTGTGTGACTCGAAATAAATTAGTTTCATTGTGACAAAACTGACGTGTCTCGTGTCACATTCTTTTCGCCAAAACCGCTCCTTAACCCGCATCCTAGTACTCCATCGGTTCGTTTTTTGTGACTTTCTCGCCGAAACAGATTTAATAAAAAAAAAGTGTTGTAATTCCCAGGAAATTATTGAAGATTAATTGTATGAGACAGTGCAGGAGGGGAGAGGGGAGGGGAGGGGGCGATCAAAAGGGGGGTGGGTGGGGTTGGATAGGGGGTGAGGATGTACATTGAGGGGACGTTGAAAGGACGTTCAACTTCGACGTACTCTCGACGTAAAATCTGGAAAAAGTGGCAATAAGAGACAATATGTACGTTGAAATTGGATTGTGGGTCATCTGGATCTGACACCGTTCAACGTTATTTCAACGTTCTAAGTCTACCAAATGACGTTAGAAACACGTTGAAGAACCTGCTAAAATTTTGACTCGGGTAGCTTGTGCAAAAGTCGAGATATCAACTTGAAATTTGGACAGAAAATATGTACACCTGCTCATACGACATATTCAAAACATTCGAATTTTGACAGCACCCATGGAGGTGGCAATAACCATCTGAAATTTTTGTTGCTAGTCAATGTTGTGAAGCTATAAATTTTTGCAATATTCCAGACTATTCGGTATCCCGCCATCAATGTATTGATGGCGAAAAAAAAGACATCACTTAGTAATATACTCACTATCGTATGGTACGCTATCATAAGGTCGCTGTCCCCTGATTGTTTTTTTTGCAAAGACTAAATTCATTTTTGCAATACAAATTTTCTATGTCGGTGCATGGTTCGTATGTTTGGCCCAAAAAAATCTTTCTTTGATTATTTTAGCAGTAATTTTTTTTGGTAGAAGTAAGACTTGTTTGAGAACTCTGTTGTTTTTCTCTCAGTGCATAAAACTAAATTATCCGGGGTCGAATCCCCAGTTTATTGGAATTGGGAGTATTGAGTGGATTCGTGGAGTATTACGAGTCCCGTGGATTACGTCATATCGTTCTTTTTTTCTCCCAGTCGGAACCGCGAGGTTCCCGGTCTGGAGTATTTCTCTCTCCCTCGTTCCAATAGCGTGGGGTATATCTATCCCCCTTGGGGTGACATTCCCGCCGAATGGCTCAGGCATTGGTATGGAGCATTCCCCCTTCGTCTCTCCACCGTTTTTTTTTTCGGCTTCACAGCCGATATACAACGGGTGACTTTCCCGCTCACGCGGCGGTCCGTCGTGAAAAATTCCCTCCGACTTCTAATGAGTCTGGAGTGGTAGTTAACGATGGGAAAATGATTATTTTTGATTGACGGCTCCCTCGGATGGTCTAAAATTTAGCGCCGAGGAGATTTTTAGTTTTTACTCTACGGTCTTCAAGATTTCACGGTTTTAGCATTAATGGATTTTTGAGTCTCTGGTCTCCCGTATACGAGTGCGAACAGCGTGGTATAATCTCCTCTCCCTCACTCTCTTGCGTAAATATACATCGTTCTCTCTCAGTTCCCGGAATTTCCTTGTATTCCCGACTACTCCATACGTTTGAGTATTTTTGGTTTATTTTCCGGGATTCGGTATTCCCCTTTGGAATTTACTTTCATTTGATCTTTATTGATCGAGTCAGTTCTACTCCATTATGTTATTGTTGACATTATTATTACCAGTTGATGATTTTTTTTTCTTTTGATAGATCCGAGAAAATGTCGCGTATCCTTTATTTTTGGCAATTACTATAGCTTTTATTCTGTAAATTAATTGGATTTTATTTCAATAGTCAAACAAGTAAGGACAATGTCGATCTCTTTCTTTTTTTGTTTTGTACTTTTGACCGCCCTATTAACCCGTTCCCACCTGAAATCCACCCCTCTCTCCACAACCTAGCACACTGAGCGAACCGAGGACCGTTACCTTTCCCCAAAAATCTAGGTTTCTCCATTTTTGCGTACATTTTAGAGGTTTTCGAGTTAGTTAGAGCTGATTTTGTCGCCTCCTCCGGTTTGGTAATTCTGGCTAAAACTTACCTGGCACTCATAGATTTTTGAATTTTTGAGTTTAACTAGATTCAGGGGAAAAAGGGCGAAGGTAATAGGCATTTTTAACCCCCATGCAAAAATGTCACGTTACATCAAATTGTGAGATTTTTCAATTTTCGAATGGAATATTGTATTTATCGGTTAGAATGAAGGGAAATGAGTGTATAATTACGGAAATGTAAGGATATGTATGAAAAGAATGGAGTTGGTGAGTGAGTAGTGATTTATTATTGGCTGATAGCCCGAAACGGTGGACATAAAGTGCATAGTTGGCAAGTGGCCAACCAATTACGGGGCGCGCTCAGGTGACGAAATTTCGAATTGAATTGAGCTACTCACCGCCTGTCTAACATTCCTTTCGACAAACAAATCTTGATTTTCAATACCCTCTTGTTTGTTCACCTCAATTTTTCTTGCCCACAATAAACGTGAATAATATTGCAATAATTTTTTTTGCTAGACTTTCCATTGATTTTTATGAGGAAAAGGCATATGTCCGTGGAAACTTTTTTATTAAGGCCGGTCTTCCACATCTGGTTACTTCTGAATTGACTTTTACTCCCCCCCCCCTGTAGGATTCGAGGTTGTGGTTGTTCGGGAAGATAACGAATCAACTACGCGAGGCAACAGTTTGCAAAACTAGTGATTTAGTTTATTGTCGTGAATGCGGTATGTACAGATGATGAGTCGGTAGTATGAATATATACAGGATGAGGTGGAGAGATGTCCACCGTGTGGCATGAGCCAGCCAACTAATTATTATACCCGCGTCAGGTAAGAATTCGGATGCGAGTACTATAGGTGCGAGCGAGAGGTATTTGATACTGGGCGCGTGACAGAGCGCGATGATGTCACCGATGTCCAGTCGTCTCTCAGCGTGTCGTATCCGTGCGTGTTACGCGTTGGTGTGTGTGTAGCGAGACGCTACACCCCCCTCCCCACGTTTTGCGGCCAATTCTGAATCTCTATGTCAAAATCTTCCCTGTCGGTAACAGCGGGAGTATCAGAAAATGATAATTTACCAGGGCTCCATAGGCTCCAGCGGTTTCAGGGTTCATAATTTGAGGGCTCCAATATTTACAAAATATAAATATCATATGTACAATATGTAATAGTAACTGAATCAGTGGAAACACGAACGAAAAAATGTCCTGAAAAAAAAGCGAATTTCCTGAAAAATTGAACATTCAGAGAGAGAGGCGGGGGAGGAGGACAAAATGGCCCTTGTGGCTAAAATGGAACCACAATTTTTTTCCGGGGGGTGAGGGTTAAATAAACCCCCACTTTTTTTCTCCACAATATTTTTGGCGGTTTGGCGAAGGGGGGGGGGCGCGTCCTCAATTTCTTTTGTGGGGGGAAGTAAAATGGCCCTATACTTTTTTCTCTCAACATTTTAGGAGAAGGGGGGGGGG